>NC_086452.1:34189155-34375281 GCF_028390025.1 Pseudophryne corroboree
CATCGGCCTGGCCGCTTGATCCTGGTCTCCGGCTGGATTCATTTGGTCAGTGCTTACTGTCACAACTGAGGGCCTGAGCTGACGGAAGGCAGCCTCAGTTGTAGGGGCTGAGATGTACCGGAACCTGGGAGGTTGTATCAGCCCCCTGGACATGTAAGTAACATGAAGAGAAACCGCCCGAAGGCGTGACCACGACAACTTGAGTAAAAGTCAATGATATTTATTTATGACAAACTCCATGCATCACAGTAGCAGTAAAAAGTAACATAAAAATCAGCAGAGAAATAATAATACAGTTCCTGGGTACTACAGGGTGGCAGGGGCCACAGGGCTCTGGTGGTATGAGACAGTTCTTATTATCTGCAAGTTGGAAAGTCCTTACCAGGCTCAACTGTAGCAATGAGGAAAGCCCAGGGTCGTACCAGCTGGTGTTCCAGGGAAAGCTGGACTGCTGTAGATAAAATGCTGCTGTGGGTACTGGTTAGAACCAGACAGGTGTTGGCACGGAGTGGATACTGGCTGGAACCAGTTAAATAATAAATAAAGCTTGAGAGCGATGCAATGTAGATGAAATGTAGAATTTGAGAGCGGAGAAATAATAATACCGGTGGAGAGTGGTAAACTGCAGAAAGGACACCGGCCCTTTAAGAGAAGCTGTACACTGCTGGAAGCTAAGCTGGAAGCAGGTGATGTTGTAGCTGGAAACAGGTGAGTCCAGAATGGATCGGAGAGTCAGGCTACACCGCAGATGGAATGCTGGTGCGGGTCTCTATAGCAGAAGTCTGGAGACAGGAGCTGGAACCTGAAAGACATTCACAGAAGAGAGACAAACTGGAACTAGGTTTGACAACCAAAGCACTGACGCCTTCCTTGCTCAGGCACAACCTATTTATACCTGCAGCAAGGAAGGCATTGGCTAGGCAATTATGCAAATTAATAATACTGACAACGGATTGGTAGGAATGATCAGCTGACAGAATCCAAGATGGCTGCGCCCATGCAGACACTTGGAGGGAAGTTTGGATTGTAATCCATGTGGTCTGGAAAACAGTAATGGCGGCGCCGGCCACCGGAGACAGGAGACGCCAGGCTGACAGATGCACATCCGACCACGCGGACACAGCGGAGGCCGCGGCTGACGTAATCGCCACTCTGAATGCAGAAGCTCAGGGACGGCGGCGGAGGCCGCGGGAGACGCCATGCCAGATGTATAAGGCGTTACTGTGACTGCGTCCAGAGAGACAGGAGAGGATGCGGGAATGTGCACATCAGGATAACAGATGGGATCCGGTCCTGGAGCGCTGAGCCAGCCTTAGGAGGCATCTGATAGGTAAGAAATGGCGTCCAGATACCCGGATCGTGACACTCCCATAGTTCCGCCACTGCACACATCACTGGTCATGCCTACACAGTGCTGGCCACACCCACACAGCACTTGTCACACCTACACATCACTGGCCACACCTACACATCACTGGTCATGCCTACACAGCACTGGCCACACCCACACATCCCTAGTCACACCTACACAACACTGGTCACGCCTACACAGCACTGGTCACACCCACGCAACACTGGTCACACCCACACACCACTGGCCACACCTATACAGCACTGGTCATGCCCACACAGCACTGGTCACGCCTACACAGCACTGGCCACACCCACGCAGCACTGGCCACGCCTACACCGCACTGGCCACGCCTACACAGCACTGGTCACGCCCACACAGCACTGGCTACACTTTACTCATCGCCCTCTGCCATTGAAATCATCAATATTAAGAAAAGCTACTAATCTGTTTATCTCCCATATAATTATAAATCTGCTGCCCTGTGTCATAGTCTGTTTATCTGACTATAAATACATTGTACACGTTCTGGGACAGGTAGGTAAGTGGTGGCACTGCGCTGATATATAAACCATTTATTATATAAATAAATAGCTCTATATTAATTGTTAGATCACTCCCCCACCACTTACCCGGCAGGTTCTTGTGGTTTTTTTTTATCTCCTATGATGGGAATTGCTGCAGATGCATTTTAACAATATAGTTACACAGGGGTTGTGAACCTGTGACTAGCGCTGGGTATATTTATTCTGGGACAGGTACATGTTACCTGAGACTTCCTACAGGGCCGCTTCAAGGATAATTAAGTCTATTATCTGTGTGGCGGTGATCCAATTGATTGTATAGGGAATGCCAATTATCTCCGGCTCTGATACTTTTCTGTATAACACTGATTCTTCCATCTTCTGACATTATTTTGCCCAGGATAAGGAATTTAAAAGCCGCTTTACCTTTATAACAAAGGATACAACATGGGAGGGAGCGTCTTGTATTCCCGAGGTTTCTCCTCTAGGCACCCGATACATTTGTTATGTCGACACTGGCCTATTTGTGGGATGCGTTACTGGCTGTCGGGATCCGGGCGGTCATGTGACCGACGCTGGAATCCCGACACCACTACAGCTGCGAAAAACAGAAGCGTGCGAACGGGTTGGAATGACCCCCTATAAGCCCAGAGAATAACTGACAGGGATTTTCCTGCAG
This sequence comes from Pseudophryne corroboree, assembly GCF_028390025.1. Lineage (NCBI taxonomy): Eukaryota > Metazoa > Chordata > Amphibia > Anura > Myobatrachidae > Pseudophryne > Pseudophryne corroboree. Next base: position 34,191,710 of record NC_086452.1, read on the forward strand.
ACCTAATGGGGCAGATGTATTAACCTGGAGAAGTGATAAACCAATGATAGGAACCCCGCCAAAATGAATAAATAAAAAATGGACAAGCTGAAACTGAAAAAGTAAAAATAAAACCAGTCAGCAGAAAACAATGTTTGTACCGCGCTGTAGGACGATGTGTCGCTGGCTCGTCCTATGGGGGTAATTCTGAGTTGATCGCAGCAGCACGTTTGTTAGCAGTTGGGCAAAACCATGTGCACTGTAGGTGGGGCAGATGTAACATGTGCAGAGAGAGTTAGATTTGGGTGGGTTATTTTGTTTCTGTGCAGGGTAAATACTGGCTGCTTTATTTTTACACTGCAATTTAGATTTCAGTTTGAATTCACCCCACCCAAATCTACCTCTCTCTGCACATGTTACATCTGCCCCCCCTGCAGTGCACATGGTTTAGCCCAACTGCTAACAAATTTGCTGCTGCAATCAACTCCGAATTAGGCTCTATGTTCTGGACTTCTAAAAGCTACAGTGAGAGAAATAAGCATGGGTGGGTCACGGCGTTGTGTGGACATATTGCCGACGCTTATACCTCACTCTCACGCTGACCCATTCACAGTCAGTAACATTCTATCTACACTCGGGGTTTACTCACGTTTCACTGAATTTATGGGAGGCTGCACGGAATTCACTCACTTGGAAGATCCCCATGAAGTTGTGGCTTATTGCCTCTAAGTGCTGTTTTATGGTGAACGTCACGATTTACGACAGACGGTCCCATCCCTTCCACTGGTAATGAATTGTCTATATAAACCTTGCACAGTTGTCCTATATACCGCGCTGTGCACTTTCACACCTGGCCTACTGTCCTATAACCGCATCATCTCTCCTCCTTTCTTACAGGTGAACGCTTTATATGATCTCATTGGAGCGACCCTGGCGTGTCAGCTGTAATGTATCAGCTCTGGTGATGTCGTGGAACTAATGTGACATTGCTCCAAACAATAAAACCTGTTTATTTGTGAAAACGGGCTGCCTGATACGTGTGTATAGGAAACTGTACAGCTACAGATCTCACAGTATATCTCGGGGGAAGGAGAGACGTGCGCTACCTTTTTTACACTTGATGCCGCAAATTGTATGCATGGCAGCATGATGGCACAGTGATTAACATTGCTGTCTCATAGCACTGGGTTCATGGGTTTGATCCAAGTAGGGTCCTATCTGCGTGAAGTTTGTATGGCCTCACTATGTTTGCATTTGCAGGTGGTGCGTGATTTAGGGAATTTAGACTGTAAGCTTCACTGGGGCAGTGGTGGATGTGTATGATAACATAGGACAGGTTGGGTATATTCTGAAGACATTCAAAATGTCAGCTCCTGCGATGTCTACTGAGTTCGGCAGCCATCTGATCCATCGATGGTGAGTGCGCTACTTCTATCCTTAATTCTAACCCTCCCTAGCGCTCCCCTCCCATAGCCCTCCCGCAACCTAGCCCTCCCCTGCCTCACGCTGCTTCACCCTCCTCTCCCTAACCCTCTCACAACCTAGCCCTCCCCTGCCTCACGCTGCTTCACCCTCCCCTCCCTAACCCTCCCACAACCTAGCCCTCCCCTGCCTCACGCTGCTTCACCCTCCCCTCCCTAACCCTCCCACAACCTAGCCCTCCCCTGCCTCACGCTGCTTCACCCTCCCCTCCCTAACCCTCCCACAACCTAGCCCTCCCCTGCCTCACGCTGCTTCACCCTCCCCTCCCTAACCCTCCCACAACCTAGCCCTCCCCTGCCTCACGCTGCTTCACCCTCCCCTCCCTAACCCTCCCACAACCTAGCCCGCCCATGCCTCCCGCTGCTTCAGCCCCCCCCCCCCATACCCCAACCCTTCCCTCCTGCAGACTCACCCTCACCCCCCATACTCTAACCCTCCCCTCCTGCAACCTAGCCCTCCCGCAGCCTAACCCTCACGCAGCCTAACCCTCTCCTCTCACAACCTAGCCCTCCCGCAGCCTAACCCTCACGCAGCCTAACCCTCTCCTCTCACAACCTAGCCCTCCCCTGCCTCCCGCAGACTCACCCTCCCGCAGCCCAACTCTCCCCTCCTATACCCTAGCCCTCCTATAACCTAACCCTCCTCTCCCACAGCCTAACCCTCCCCTCCTGCAGCCTCTCTCGTCCCATACCCTAACTCTTCCCTCCCGTAGCCTAACCCTCCCCTCCTGTGGCCTAACTCTCCCTGTCACAATCCTGCGGATGACCCTCCAGATATACCAATCTGAGAATCGCCGCCCGTGACATTTATTCGTTACATTAGCGTGTGTGGTTAATCAACGCGGTTACTGCCACCAGCTGAAGTCACTTTTGAGAAAATGCCCAGGGCAAGCTTCGGCTTTAACCGGCACACTTTATTATTTATACAGGGTGATTCAAAAGTCGCAGCACACCCTTTTGTTTCATAAACTGTGCAAGAAATGAGAAAACTGAATACTCCAATAAGGTATGGGTGATGTGGGCTATCTTTTAGGGTATGTACCAAACATGGGCGCCATCTTGAAATCAGCCATCTTGAATCTAAGTCAGTTTTTTCCAAATGGAAAGGGGGTCGTGTAACATGTTAGACAACATCAGAATTTGCTGAAAAGTTTATTGCTGCAAACAGATTTGAAATAGCGGTTATTGTTCAAAAGTTACAACACTTTTTTTGTTGCAGGTAACTGAAAATGGCTTTGACAGAAGAGGAGAGAATTTAGGTCATTTTGATGTCTGGAGAAGGAAGTTTCCGTGTCATAGCTGCAGATTTTAACAACCGCCACCCAGAAAGACCTCCAATTTCACATAACACTGTCAGGTGCCTAATTTCCAAATTCCGAGAAACTGGGAGTGTGGCTGACAAGTCACGGAGTCATTGGCGTTTCTATAATGGGTGCAGTGTGTGCGCTGCACACGGGCCCCTGAGTCCTGCGGGGGCCCACACGGCACACACTGCACCAATTTCTCCTATATTTACCTTTCCGGAGACCATCGCTGACCGTGTGTGTGCCCCCTCCTCTCCACTGTGCCAGAGTCTACAGCGCTCAGCGGCGCAGCGGCAACGGGAGAGGGCCCACACACAGAGTCTGCACACAGGGTCCCCTCCTCTCTAGAGACGCCCCTGCACGGAGTGGTCATCCAAACAGTGCTACTGATGAGACAACCTCAACAATGGTTTTGGCATCCTTCATGAAGAGCCCACAATGCAGCACACGATGATGTCAGCAGAATGACCTCAATTCTCTCCTCTTTTGTCAAAGCAATCTTCAGTTACCTGCAACACAAAAAGTGTTGTCATTTTTGATCCATAACTGCTATTTCAAATCTGTTTGCAGCAATAAACTTTTCAATAAATTCTGATGTTGTTTGACATGATACACGACCCCTTTCTAGTTGAAAAAAACTGACTTAAATTCAAGATGGCTGATTACAACATGGCGCCCATGTTCGGTACATACCCTAAAAGATAGCCCACCTCACTGGAGTATTCAGTTTTCCCATTTCCTGCACAGTTTTTGAAACAAAAGGATATACTGTGACTTTTGAATCACCCTGTACTAGAAAAATGGGTCACATGGGCCACTTGAGGCCTTGGGTCGAAAAACACAGAACCAGAACTAGAATTTAAATATTTATTTCAAAAATATCTTCAACGCTTTTAGTTACAGAGAGGTTACAAGATTATAATAGTTTTAAAAGAACACACAAGTCATAACAGTTTCCAAAAATAAATAAATGGGAGAAAAAACAGTTCAGATCACCTGTAGTGTTGGCCGATTGTATGGAAGTGAGCACTCTTACTGAAGCTGGTGGAGCACTCTGATAATTTCTCTTCTTGGTCTTCCACATGAGAGTGAACCACTTTTCATTGAGTGCATCCCATACTTAATCCCAACTTGCAGTTACTCATAGACCCCACCTTCTGGGGATTATGTTAACCCTTCCAAAACCAGAATTATTTGATTGTGCTACGGGGTCCTCCGGTCACCTGAGCAAGGGCGGATGTTCTTATCTCTATTACTATTTGAAGTTTGGAGACCAGGCTTGCTTCAACAAACTTTAGCTATGTTCTACAGCAGGCCAGGAAGAAAGTTTCACACCTTCGTAGACATTGTGTCTTTCTCTGGGTTGTAGGTTTGACCCCTGCGGTGTTAGAAACAAACCTCCGGTCTCTGATCACTGTTCCACATAGAATACAGGATCATTAGCATTTTGTCTCTGGGGTCTGGTGTTTATGAGTACGGGTATGGGTCGTTGGGTCGACTCAACTTAGGTCGACAGTCATTAGGTCTACATGTACTAGGTCGATAGGTGAAAAGGTCGACATGAGTTTTTGGACTTTTTTTGGTGTCGTTTTCTTCGTAAAGTGATGGGGAACCCCAATTAGTGCACCGTGTCCAATTAGTGCAACAGTAACCTGCGCTCGGCACAGGTTACCGTTCCCAATTGTAGTCCATGTGGATCGTAAAGTATGAAAAAGTAAAAAAGTGAAAAAAATGTGAAAAAACTCATGTCGACCTTTTGACCTGTCGACTTAGTACACAATGCACATGTCGACCTACAGTGGTTGACCTAATGACTGTCGACATAAGTTGGGTCGACCTAACGACTGTATCCCATGAGTACATACCAGCAAAGTATTAAGTTTCCAACCATTTGTCGTCCAAAGACATTTCTCTATACAATATATGTGACTAGTTATGGCATATGAAAATGACATGTTCATAGATATTTCACTTGTACAGTATACATTGATATGTCATTCAATTTGAATAATATCATTATTTAATTATGCCCAGTCTAAGGTGAACTGGGCGTTCGCTACACTCCCCACCCATACCCTAACCCTCCCTTCCTGCAGCCTAACTCTCCCCTTCCATACCCTAACCCGCCCCTCCTGCAGCCTAACCCTCCCCTCTCATACCCTATCTCTCCCCTCCTACAGCCTAACTCTCCCCTTCCATACCCTATCCCCCCTCTCATACCCTAACCCTCCCCTCCTGCAGCCTAACTCTCCCATTCCATACCCTATCCCACCCCTCCTGCAGCCTAACCCTCTCCTCTCATACCCTATCCCTCCCCTCCTGCAGCCTAACCCTCCTCTCATACCCTATCCCTCCCCTCCTGCAGCATATCTCTCCCTTTCCATACCCTATAACTCCCCTCCTGCAGCCTAACTCTCCTCTTTCATACCCTATCCCTCCCCTCCTGTAGCCTAACCCTCCCCTCTCATACCCTATCCCTCCCCTCCTGCAGCCTAACCCTCCCCTCTCATACCCTAAACCCTCCCCTCTCATACCCTATCCCTCCCCTCCTGCAGCCTAACTCTCCCCTTCCATACCCTATCCCTCCAGTCCTGCGGCCTATCCCTCCCCTCCTGCAGCCTAACCCTCCCCTCTCATACCCTATCCCTCCCCACCTGCAGCCTAACCCTCCCCTCTCATACCCTAAACCCTCCCCTCTCATACCTTTTCCCTCCCCTCCTGCAGCCTAACTCTCCCCTTCCATACCCTATCCCTCCCCTCCTGCAGCCTAACCCTCCCCTCTCATACCCTATCCCTCCCCTCCTGCAGCCTAACCCTTCCCTCTCATACCCTATCCCTCCCCTCCTGCAGCCTAACTCTCCCCTTCCATACCCTATCCCGCCCCTCCTGCAGCCTAACTCTCCCCTTCCATACCCTATCCCTCCCCTCCTGCAGCCTAACTCTCACCTTCCATACCCTATCCCTACCCTCCTGCAGCCTAACTCTCCCCTTCCATACCCTATCCCTCCCCTCTCATACCCTAGCCTCCCCTTCCTGCAGCCTAACTCTCACCTCTCATACCCTATCCCTCCCCTCCTGCAGCCTAACTCTCCCCTTCCATATCCTATCCGACCCCTCTCATACCCTAGCCCCCCCTCCTGCAGCCTAACCCTCCCCTCTCATACCCTAGCCCTCCCCTCCAGCAGCCTAACACTCCCCTCTCATACCCTTTCCCTCCCCTCCTGCAGCCTAACTCTCACCTTCCATACCCTATCCCTCCCCTCCTGCAGCCTAACTCTCACCTTCCATACCCTATCCCTACCCTCCTGCAGCCTAACTCTCCCCTTCCATACCCTATCCCTCCCCTCTCATACCCTAGCCCCCCCTTCCTGCAGCCTAACCCTCCCCTCTCATACCCTATCCCTCCCCTCCTGCAGCCTAACTCTCCCCTTCCATACCCTATCCCTCCCCTCTCATACCCTAGCCCCCCCTCCTGCAGCCTAACCCTCCCCTCTCATACCCTAGCCCTCCCCTCCAGCAGCCTAACCCTCCCCTCTCATACCCTTTCCCTCCCCTCCTGCAGCCTAACCCTCCCCTCTCATACCCTAAACCCTCCCTTCCTGCAGCCTAACTCTCCCCTTCCATACCCTATCCCTCCCCTCCTGCAGCCTAACCCTCCCCTCTCATACGCTATCCCCCCTCTCATACCCTATCCCGCCCCTCCTGCAGCCAAACTCTCCCCTTCCATACCCTATCCCTCCCCTCCTGCAGCCTAACTCTCCCCTCTCATACCCTATCCCTCCCCTCCTGCAGCCTAACCCTCCCCTCTCATACCCTATCCCGCCCCTCTCATACCCTATCCCTCCCCTCCTGCAGCCTAACCCTCCCCTCTCATACCCTATCCCGCCCCTCCTGCAGCCAAACTCTCACCTTCCATACCCTATCCCTCCCCTCTCATACCCTAGCCTCCCCCTCCTGCAGCCTAACCCTCCCCTCTCATACCCTATCCCTCCCCTCCTGCAGCCTAACCCTCCCCTCTCATACCCTATCCCTCCCCTCCTGTAGCCTAACTCTCCCCTCTCATACCCTATCCCTCCCCTCCTGCAGCCTAACTCTCCCCTTCCATATCCTATCCCTCCCCTCCTGCAGCCTAACTCTCCCCTTCCATACCCTATCCCTCCCCTCCTGCAGCCTAACCCTCCCCTCTCATACCCTATCCCGCCCCTCTCATACCCTATCCCTCCCCTCCTGCAGCCTAACCCTCCCCTCTCATACCCTATCCCCCCTCTCATACCCTATCCCGCCCCTCCTGCAGCCAAACTCTCACCTTCCATACTTTATCCCTCCCCTCTCATACCCTAGCCCCCCCCCTCCTGCAGCCTAACCCTCCCCTCTCATACCCTATCCCTCCCCTTCCTACCCTATCCCTCCCCTCCTGCAGCCTAACTCTCCCATACCCTATCCCTCCCCTCTCATACCCTAGCCTCCCCCCCTCCTGCAGCCTAACCCTCCCCTCTCATACCATATCCCTCCCCTCCTGCAGCCTAACCCTCCCCTCTCATACCCTTAACCCTCCCCTCCTGCAGCCTAACTCTCCCCTTCCATACCCTATCCCTCCCCTCCTGTAGCCTAACCCTCCCCTCTCATACCCTAAACCCTCCCCTCCTGCAGCCTAACTCTCCCCTTCCATACCCTATCCCTCCCCTCCTGCAGCCTAACCCTCCCCTCTCATACCCTAAACCCACCCCTCTCATACCCTATCCCTCCCCTCCTGCAGCCTAACTCTCCCCTCCCTCAGCCTTACCCTAATGTTAGCATTTTGCAGAATGTTGAAATGTCACATGAAATATATGATGACAAAATTCTTTTTAAAAATTTACATAATTAGAAACCCCAAAAAGTAACTTTGTGTGGGGGCCTGTGGCCGTCTGGTGCAGGGGAAGGCTCTGTACAAATTACCCCAGCCTTGCCTATCCGAGTTCCTGGCTCTGCACTCTGTCATAGAGCCTCCATGATGTTGTGGCCCGTTGTGCATGACATCAACACTGTAAGAGCAGAGATGGACTGGCCTATAGGATTACAGAGGAACCCCCGGGGTGGGTGGGGGGGCTACTGCCTGGGGGCCTACCTCCTCCTCTACGAATGAGGTTCCAGACTTTGCACTTGAATTACACATTATACTGCACAGGACTATGGTGTATTCTCTACACTGCATTGCTGCTATTAATCGGGTACATTATCATACATGCACTAGCAGTAATTGCTACATATATTTTTATCACAAGGCTCAGCCCATGCACGTGCTAATGGTTAGCCAAGCCTCTGTGGCAGATGGCCACACCCCTAAACATGGGCCCCTATCACTGCATGTCCCCGGCGGGCCTTTCATGCCCCAGTTCGACACTGTATGCGAGCCCTACTCTTTGCCGGGGGCACTCTGATCCCTATGTATGCTACTGCTTGTGGCAATGTGGGAGTGTTTTTAGGAGAGTGGGCATTGGTGACCTGCCACTTTAAAGGCGCCATGCATGTCCTAGGATGATGTGATGCGCCCTTACCATGGCAGGGCCACTCCCTTTTTAGGCACATGCACTGTCCCAGGTAACAGTGACCACAGCTGAAATGTTGGAGGAATACCACCCTGTTATCACACATACATAGGCTTACCATACTATCCCTTTAAACTAGTGATGAGCGGGTTCGGTTCCTCGGAATCCGAACCCCCCCCCCCCCGAACTTAACCCATTTTACACGGGTCCGAGGCATACTCGGATACTCCAGTATTGCCCGGTTAACCCGAGCGCGCCCGAACGTCATCATCCCGCTGTCGGATTCTCGCGAGATTCGGATTCTATATAAGGAGCCACGCGTCGCCGCCATTTTTCACTCGTGCATTGGAAATGATAGAGGACGTGGCTGGCGTCCTCTCACTTTGTTTCAGAGCTTTCAGGGGGCTGCAAATATATTTATTCTGGGGACCAGCAGTATTTAAGGAGGAGTACAGTGCAGAGTTTTGCTGACCAGTGACCACCAGTATTATACGTTCTCTGCCTGAAAAACGCTCCATATCTGTGCTCAGTGTGCTGCATATATCTGTGCTCACACTGCTTTATTGTGGGGACTGGGGACCAGCAGTATTATATAGGAGGAGTACAGTGCAGAGTTTTGCTGACCAGTGACCACCAGTTTACGTTGTCTGCCTGAAAAACACTCCATATCTGTGCTCAGTGTGCTGCATATATCTGTGCTCACACTGCTTTATTGTGGGGACTGGGGACCACCAGTATATTATATAGGAGGAGTACAGTGCAGAGTTTTGCTGACCAGTGACCACCAGTATACGTTGTCTGCCTGAAAAACGCTCCATATCTGTGCTCAGTGTGCTGCATATATCTGTGCTCACACTGCTTTATTGTGGGGACTGGGGACCACCAGTATTATATAGGAGGAGTACAGTGCAGAGTTTTGCTGACCAGTGACCACCAGTATTATACGTTCTCTGCCTGAAAAACGCTCCATATCTGTGCTCAGTGTGCTGCATATATCTGTGCTCACACTGCTTTATTGTGGGGACTGGGGACCAGCAGTATTATATAGGAGGAGTACAGTGCAGAGTTTTGCTGACCAGTGACCACCAGTATTATACGTTCTCTGCCTGAAAAACGCTCCATATCTGTGCTCAGTGTGCTGCATATATCTGTGCTCACACTGCTTTATTGTGGGGACTGGGGACCACCAGTATTATATAGGAGGAGTACAGTGCAGAGTTTTGCTGACCAGTGACCACCAGTATTATACGTTCTCTGCCTGAAAAACGCTCCATATCTGTGCTGCATTGTAGTATATAGTAGGAGTACAGTGCATCATTTTGCTGACCACCAGTATATAATATATAGGAGTACGGTACAGAAGGCCACTGCTCTACCTACCTCTGTGTCGTCAAGTATACTATCCATCCATACCTGTGGTGCATTTCAGTTTTGCACAGTTTGCTGACAACCAGTATATAATATATAGCATTACGGTACAGTAGGCCACTGCTCTACCTACGTCTGTGTCGTCAAGTATACTATCCATCCATACCTGTGGTGCATTTCAGTTTTGCACAGTTTGCTGACCACCAGTATATAATATATAGCAGTACGGTACACTAGGCCACTGCTCTACCTACCTCTGTGTCGTCAAGTATACTATCCATCCATACCTGTGGTGCATTTCAGTTTTGCACAGTTTGCTGACCACCAGTATATAATATATAGCAGTACGGTACAGTAGGCCACTGCTCTACCTACCTCTGTGTCGTCAAGTATACTATCCATCCATACCTGTGGTGCATTTCAGTTTTGCACAGTTTGCTGACAACCAGTATATAATATATAGCATTACGGTACAGTAGGCCACTGCTCTACCTACGTCTGTGTCGTCAAGTATACTATCCATCCATACCTGTGGTGCATTTCAGTTTTGCACAGTTTGCTGACTACCAGTATATAATATATAGCAGTACGGTACACTAGGCCACTGCTCTACCTACCTCTGTGTCGTCAAGTATACTATCCATCCATACCTGTGGTGCATTTCAGTTTTGCACAGTTTGCTGACCACCAGTATATAATATATAGCAGTACGGTACAGTAGGCCACTGCTCTACCTACCTCTGTGTCGTCAAGTATACTATCCATCCATACCTGTGGTGCATTTCAGTTTTGCACAGTTTGCTGACCACCAGTATATAATATATAGCAGTACGGTACAATAGGCCACTGCTCTACCTACCTCTGTGTCGTCAAGTATACTATCCATCCATACCTGTGGTGCATTTCAGTTGTGCGCAGTATATATAGTAGTAGGTCATTGCTATTGATACTGGCATATAATTCCACACATTAAAAAATGGAGAACAAAAATGTGGTGGGTAAAATAGGGAAAGATCAAGATCCACTTCCACCTCGTGCTGAAGCTGCTGCCACTAGTCATGGCCGAGACGATGAAATGCCATCAACGTCGTCTGCCAAGGCCGATGCCCAATGTCATAGTAGAGAGCATGTAAAATCCAAAAAACAAAAGTTCAGTAAAATGACCCAAAAATCAAAATTAAAAGCGTCTGAGGAGAAGCGTAAACTTGCCAATATGCCATTTACGACACGGAGTGGCAAGGAACGGCTGAGGCCCTGGCCTATGTTCATGGCTAGTGGTTCAGCTTCACATGAGGATAGAAGCACTCATCCTCTCGCTAGAAAACTGCAGTGCCACTCCTAGATGGGCCAGGTGTTTGTGTCGGCTACTTGGGTCGCTTAGCTTAGTCACACAGCTACCTCATTGCGCCTCTTTTTTTCTTTGCATCATGTGCTGTTTGGGGACTATTTTTTTTTGAAGTGCCATCCTGCCTGACACTGCAGTGCCACTCCTAGATGGGCCAGGTGTTTGTGTCGGCCACTTGTGTCGCTTAGCTTAGCCATCCAGCGACCTTGGTGCACCTCTTTTTTTCTTTGCATCATGTGCTGTTTGGGGACTATTTTTTAAATCTGCCATCCTGTCTGACACTGCAGTGCCACTCCTAGATGGGCCAGGTGTTTGTGTCGGCCACTTGGGTCGCTTAGCTTAGTCATCCAGCGACCTCGGTGCAAATTTTAGGACTAAAAATAATATTGTGAGGTGTTCAGAATAGACTGAAAATGAGTGGAAATTATGGTTATTGAGGTTAATAATACTATGGGATCAAAATGACCCCCAAATTCTATGATTTAAGCTGTTTTTGAGGGGTTTTTGTAAAAAAACACCCGAATCCAAAACACACCCGAATCCGACAAAAAATTTTCAGGGCGGTTTTGCCAAAACGCGTCCGAGTCCAAAACACGGCCGCGGAACCGAATCCAAAACCAAAACACAAAACCCGAAAAATGTCCGGTGCACATCTCTACTTTAATCCCGGACACTCATGGATTACACAGGTTCTGTGGCTGGCTGACTTCAAGTCTGCATTTCACCTGGTTTTAATCAGCCCCAGAACCTGTGTAATCCTTGAGTGTCCCGGATTAAAGGGATGGTATGGTAATCCTAGTCATACAAGACTGGGGAATCCCCGGATCCTGACACCAGCATACCTCCCAACATTTAGGGTTAGCGGAACTTTTGTGCTGCGAATTCGCATCCGCTTTTGAAAATGGGGTGTGGTCTGTGGAAAAGGTGCTTTACAGGAGTGCCTCGATCGCGAGCCACGCCCCGTTTTTGTCACTGAGGGGGCATGCCCCCTCTCCCTCTGTCTCCAGTGAATAGACGTCTATTCACCACTGCTCTGCTAAGACACTGCGGCCCACGGGTGGGTCAGCGGGACAGTCCCCAAAAAAACATGACTGTCCTGCAAAAAATCGGGACAGTTGGGAGGTATGCAACAGTAAGCCCTGCGGGAGACTGCAATGTGGGGATACATTGGGGGGATCTTTAACTTGCTGAGGGGAAAGTGGGATAACGGGGAAAAGAAAGGAAACGAGAAAATAATTCATAAGCGAGGGTGACCGTTCCCTAACCTAATATTTATTTTGTAGATCAAATCTGTAAACTATAAACAGAAATCTCCAAAATGACAGAAGAAAATTTTTGTGAAATGACAAAATGCAAAAAAAAAAGGCTCCAAATTAGAAAAATAAATTGAGGGGGAAAAAACAAAGATTCCCATTAAGTGAAATATCTCGTTACGCATCTGTTGATTGTCAATTTGATGGCCTGTAATGTTTACCTGGAAAAGCCAAATGTTTTCTTTCTGTGCCTCGTACACACTGATCTCCGACCTGATAAGATCTGTTATCTGATAGAGCCGGTCCATCTGCAAATCCCTTTATGACAGGTAATGTGCATGAGAACATTACGCTGTCACCCAAAGGAAAACATTTCCGCATAACTGGAGGATTTGCTGTGACCCCCCCTTGAACATTCCCTGTGCCAGCCGTGATGCCAGCAGCGATGTCAGATATTGGGGGTCATTTCGAGTTGATCGCTAGCTGCATTCGTTCGCTGCGCAGCGATGATGCAAAAAAATGGCACTTCTGCGCATGCGTATGCGGCGCAATGCGCACGCGCGACGTACTTTCACAACAGCCGATGTAGTTTCACACAAGGTCTAGCGAAGCTTTTCTGTCGCACTGCTGGCCGCAGAGTGATTGACATGAAGTGGGCGTTTCTGGGTGTCAACTGACCGTTTTCAGGGAGTATTCGGAAAAACGCAGGCGTGTCAGGGAAAACGCAGGCGTGGCTGGGCGAATGCAGGGCGTGTTTGTGACGTCAAAACAGGAACTGAACAGTCTGAAGTGATCGCAAGCGCTGAGTAGGTCTGAAGCTACTCTAAAACTGCACATTATTATTTTGTAGCCGCTCTGCGATCCTTTCGTTCGCACTTCTGCTAAGCTAACATACACTCCAAGTGGGCGGCGGCATAGCGTTTGCACGGCTGCTAAAAACTGCTAGTGAGCGATCAACTCGGAATGACCCCCATAATCCAGGTTCCCCGATGTTATGGGGTGACCCCGATGAGCCACACTGTCAGCAAAGCTAGATTTGAATCCAATGTTATACTTAGGGTTTCGTTAGGGGACACTTTATTGCCTGGGCTCGCTGGAGGGGCACAGCAGGGGACCGTCCCAGGCCCGGGTCAGCTGTACAATTGCCGCCACCTTCCTGTGTGGTTGGGGTGTCAGAAAGGTTTTCTCAAGAAAAAAAATAATTGAGTGGATGCCTCTCCTGATTGGGCCATGCCACCTTCAGTACCAGGGCCTGTGGCCGCTCTCTCGTTGGCCCTGGCCACAGAAAGCAGTCACAGACTGCACATGCTCAGTACCACACAGACGCCCACAGATGGGGACAGCAAGTGAGGACAGATGATTGATCCGTCCTTTGAGGATCTCTGTCTGCATGGGAAGCGGCCAGTCACCTTGAGACTCACAGAGCAGATCCGTCTCTTGGGAGCACAATGGGGGCGTGTACGCCGGCTGCCATGCTGATCTGTAGCGCGTGGACGGAGATGAGACGCCTGTATCTGATGGATCTTGCACCTAGCGTTGAGTACTAATGATGGCGGTTGCGGATGGAAAGCAGCGGCCGTCCCACCTCTGGCACGCAGACAGACAGATTATCGGCATAGACGGGCGGAAACTCTCATTAGCACAAGGAAGTAAGCAGGCTGAACGCCCTAGCCCAGGCCTGGTCAACCTGTGTCTCTCCAGCTGTTGTGAAACTACAAGTCCCAGCATACCCTCCCACCGATCAGCTGAGACTGTTTCACAACAGCTGGAGAGCCACATGTTGGCCAGGCCTGCTCCAGCCAATCATCAGTCAGTGTTTTGATACTCCCATGACTGTGATTGGTAGCAACCCCAGCAGTGGCAGTACAGCGGCACGTTGGCGGCCCCTTTCCTCTGTGGGCACCCTGCCTCCCTGTCCTGGATGCAGTGTAGAGGGATTTGCAGATAGGGAGCACTTTGGGACATATGTCAGTCCGGACTCACGTAGAAGACTGGAGACCTGCATCCAATCATGCATGTTACGACGCGTTTCGAAGTGCAATGCGTCTTCCTCAGGCGTAAGGAACATCCGGAATTTGTGCTCAAATTAAATATAATACCTATTAGTGAATTTTCCTTGATCACTAAGCACTAACATCTTCTGGCTCAGAGCTGCAAAATACCCCATTCTTGTGCTCATATTCAGTGTTGGACTGGGGCATAAAGGGCCCACCGGGGAATGCAGTGGTAGGGGCAAATGTTTAGGGGTGTGGTCAGTCTCCAGAGGGGGTGTGGCCAGCTGCTACATTGGTTTGCCTAACCATTAGTGAGTGCATGGGCTGGGCATGATAATGTACCAGATAAATATTGGCAATGCACTGCAGAGAATACATCATAGTCCTGTGCAGTATATATGTATAATGTATAATGCACTGCAGAGAATACATCATAGTCCTGTGCAGTATAATGTAACATATGTATAATGTATAATGCACTGCAGAGAATACATCATAGTCCTGTGCAGTATAATGTAACATATGTATAATGCACTGCAGAGAATACATCATAGTCCTGTGCAGTATAAGGTAACATATGTATAATGTATAATGCACTGCAGAGAATACATCATAGTCCTGTGCAGTATAATGTAACATATGTATAATGTATAATGCACTGCAGAGAATACATCATAGTCCTGTGCAGTATAAGGTAACATATGTATAATGTATAATGCACTGCAGAGAATACATCATAGTCCTGTGCAGTATAATGTAACATATGTATAATGTATAATGCACTGCAGAGAATACATCATAGTCCTGTGCAGTATAAGGTAACATATGTATAATGTATAATGCACTGCAGAGAATACATCATAGTCCTGTGCAGTATAATGTAACATATGTATAATGTATAATGCACTGCAGAGAATACATCATAGTCCTGTGCAGTATAAGGTAACATATGTATAATGTATAATGCACTGCAGAGAATACATCATAGTCCTGTGCAGTATAATGTAACATATGTATAATGTATAATGCACTGCAGAGAATACATCATAGTCCTGTGCAGTATAAGGTAACATATGTATAATGTATAATGCACTGCAGAGAATACATCATAGTCCTGTGCAGTATAATGTAACATATGTATAATGTATAATGCACTGCAGAGAATACATCATAGTCCTGTGCAGTATAAGGTAACATATGTATAATGTATAATGCACTGCAGAGAATACATCATAGTCCTGTGCAGTATAATGTAACATATGTATAATGTATAATGCACTGCAGAGAATACATCATAGTCCTGTGCAGTATAAGGTAACATATGTATAATGTATAATGCACTGCAGAGAATACATCATAGTCCTGTGCAGTATAATGTAACATATGTATAATGTATAATGCACTGCAGAGAATACATCATAGTCCTGTGCAGTATAATGTAACATATGTATAATGTATAATGCACTGCAGAGAATACATCATAGTCCTGTGCAGTATAATGTAACATATGTATAATGTATAATGCTCTGCAGAGAATACATCATAGTCCTGTGCAGTATAATGTAACATATGTATAATGTATAATGCACTGCAGAGAATACATCATAGTCCTGTGCAGTATAATGTAACATATGTATAATGTATAATGCTCTGCAGAGAATACATCATAGTCCTGTGCAGTATAATGTAACATATGTATAATGCACTGTAGAGAATACATCATAGTCCTGTGCAGTATAATGTAACATATGTATAATGTATAATGCACTGCAGAGAATACATCATAGTCCTGTGCAGTATAAGGTAACATGTATAATGTATAATTAAAGAACACAGTCTGGAACCTGATCCCTAGAGGAGGAGGGGCCCCAGGCAGTGGGGCCCACCGGTGGTTTCCCCTGTACCTCTGTGGGCCAGTCCGACCCTGCCCATATTTGTTTCTATACATGTTTGCCCAACCCACTCCGTTAGACCTGGCCAGTGGCATCATGGCATGCAATGTGCGCCAGTGAGGGGAGAGGTATTCAGCAGGTATGTAGATGCCCCCTCTACTGATCTTGTGGAAACGTGACTGATGATCATGACCACACACTATGCAGGAAGAGGATTTTATGCTGTTGCCAGGTTATAGCAATGAGCATTACCCTAAAAAAACAACGACTAATAGGCCCTACACACTGGGCGATATTACTGAAAGATATGAACGATCTTGTTCATTAATGAATGAGATACCGTTCATATCTTTCAGTGTGGAGGCACCAGCGATGAACGATGCCCGGCCCTGCGCTCGATTATCGCTGGTGCCCCGTCGCTTGTGCATGCAGGCCATTATGGACAATCTCTTCCATATTTGCCCGCACTGCTATGGAGCCGGGTGACGGGGGAAATTAAGAAACTTCAATATCCCC
Source organism: Pseudophryne corroboree (assembly GCF_028390025.1). Classification (NCBI taxonomy): domain Eukaryota; kingdom Metazoa; phylum Chordata; class Amphibia; order Anura; family Myobatrachidae; genus Pseudophryne; species Pseudophryne corroboree. The sequence goes on from NC_086452.1 coordinate 34,208,370, forward strand.
CCCCCCCCCCGTCACTGCCCCCCCCCCCCCCTGAGCCGGGTTGCCCGTCGGCCGTAACCACCATCGGGCAGCTCGGCGGCAGATTGCATAGTGTGTAGGGCCCTTAAGGGGGTCATTCCGACCTGATCGCACGCTAGCTATTTTTTGCAGCGCTGCGATCAGGTCAAAACTCGGCAAAACTGCACATGCGTATGCACCGCAATCCGCAGGCGCGTCGTACGGGTACAAAGCGGATCGGTGCTGGGCGATGGATTTAACGAAGAATCCATTTGCACAGTCGATCGCAAGAAGATTGACAGGAAGAGGGCGTTTATGGGTGTCAACTGACCGTTTTCAGGGAGTGGTTAGAAAAACGCAGGAGTGTCCAAGCGTTTGCAGGGCGGGTGTCTGACGTCAATTCCGGGACCGGACAGGCGGAAGTGATCGCAGCGGCTGAGTAAGTTCTGAGCTACTCAGAAACTGCACAAAATGTTTTTGTACTGCTCGGCTGCACAAGCGTTCGCACATTTGCAAAGTGAAAATACACTCCCCTATAGGCGGCGACTATCTGATCGCAGCGCTGCAAAAAATAGCTAGCGAGCGATTAACTCGGAATGACCCCCTAAAAGCATTAAGAGGGCAATGTATCAAACCCTCTGACCAGAGCAAGTAGAGAAGTGGCCAACAACTAAATCCAGAATGGTCGGCGCACTTCCACAGCACCAGATGAAGAGCCCATAAATGAATTTTGAAGGTTCCAGTCTTGTTGGGTCTCATCAGTGTAAGATATAGTTCAGATCCTTCTTGTAGCGTACATATTGTCATAACGATCTTATAGCAAATGTGTCACAAGGGGAGATGTATCAAGCCTTGGTGAGAGATAAAGTGGAGTAGTTGTCTAAAGCAACTAATGAGCTTCCAACTGTCATTCCAAAGATTGCGCTAGATACAAGTCAGAAGCTGATTGGTTGTATTGGGCAACTCTTCCACTTTCTTCCATCTCCATGGCTTGATACATTGCCCCCACAGAATTAAATCGTTAAGGATCCCACCCTTCATAAACATCACAAGTGCACAGCACAATGGGCCTAATTCAGACCTGATCGATGTTGTGCGAATTTGCACAGCGGCTGATTATCGAATGACTGCACGTGTGTACGGTTCATAATGCGCAGGCTCGACGCCGAACAGTGAAAAAATCTGGCTTTTTTTTTTTATCGCTAGGCGAACACAGGCTGATTGACAGGAAGAGGACATTTGTGGGTGGTAACTGGTCGTTTTCTGGGAGTGTCAGGGAAAACGCAGGTGTTCCCAAGCGTTTTCAGGGCGGGTGTGTGACGTCAGCTCCGGCCCCCAATCAGCCCGTTTGTATCGCACTGTAGGAGTAAGTCCTGGGCTGCGCACACACTGGAAAAGTAATTCGATGGTGAGTTGGGAACAGATTTGCAGATGTCCGCTGTCTGGCGAAGTTTTCGCACGGCGTACGCATGCATTCGCACACTTGCACGGGGCGGGGTTTCACTCTCAATGGGCGGCGGCTATCTGATTGCAGACCTCTGCAAAAACGCACGACAGCCATCAGGTCTGAATCGGGCCCCATATTAGGGATTCGATAGTAAATGTGATTCTGTGCTATTGATGTAGCGTCTTTACTGCCTGACAATACAGCGCTAGAGTTTTGCAAAGAGCCAATAAAACAGGAAAATAAGCTCCGCATCTGCCCAGGTGTACAGACGGTCATTTACTTTACAGGTTTTCCATATAAACAGTGCACATTATGTAAGAGGATGTAAAATGTTCCCATTTCAATGTTTGCACAATTCTGATGATGAGACCTGAAAGTCTCTCAGGCTGGTATAATCCGCTAAGTAGTGGCTTTAATGACCAGCACTACCTCACACATCCTAAATGACCTTCTACATGACGGAGAATTACTACATTCATTCCGCTCTGTTGAGGATTATAGACGTTTGCCGGCAAAGTCTTCTCTAGCCAATAGACTGCTGAGGACTCTACTATAAAGTGTCTGGGAGTCACCACTCACCACATCTTCTTCAGCTTCTCGTAGACTCAGGCAAAGCTGGAAACTCGCTCTTCTCGCTGCAATATGAGGGTCCTGCCTGTCTGCTGTGTTCTGCTCATGGTCCTGGTAGCAGCTGAACAAGTGGAAGGAGATGGACAGTTTGTGAAACTCTGCGGCAGGGAGTTCATCAGAGCTGTGATCTACACCTGCGGCGGGTCCAGGTGGAGGAGGCTTTTGTCTGAAAAACCCCAAGACATGACTGGTAAGTGTATATCAACAGTGGCATGGCTGGGGGTAAGGAAAGGGGGGGGGGGGGGGGGCAGGCACTGCATGTGCCTGGAGTCATAACAGGGTAGGAATATTGGGGGTCATTCCGACCCGATCGCTCGCTGCAGTTTGTCGCATCGCATGCGCCGCAGTGCGCCGGTGCATGGCAGCTGTTGTTGCCTAGCGATCGCCTCTGAGACAGAGGCGGTCGCTGGGCGGGAGGGGGCTGAACTGTGGCGTCAAGCCGCCATTTAGGGGGAGCGGTCCGGCCAACGCAGGCGTGGCCGGACCGTTGGGGGGGGCAATGGTCAACTCGGAATAACCCCCCATTGTTCAAAGGATGCTACATATCATCATCTGGATGCATGGGCTCTATCTCATATAGGGGCAGGTATACTAAGTCTTGGAGAGTGATAAAGTATCAAACAGTTCCTGACATTTTTCAAACACAGCCTGTAACAGGGCAGTCAGTATCTGATTGGTTGTTACTTTATCTCTCTATGTTATCACTTTCCAAGGCTCAGCACATATCTCCCTCAGAGATACAGGGGGCTATTTACTAATACCCCTTTTCCACCTCTAAGCATGGGTCGCAACTGGGAGCCTGACACGTGTGCTACCCGGCTGCGGCCCGTGCTCAGCCCCCTTTCCCACTGCACTCACCAACCCGGCATATTGCCGGGTTGGTGGCACTGCTGGCGACGCGGCAGGGGCGGCGCTGGGAGATCACATGATCTCTCAGCGCCGCTCTTCCATACACTGTGAACGGGAGCCGCCTCGCATTGACACGGCTTCCGTTTACACTGCACAGCTTACCGGGTTGAACTCGTTTTCAACCCGGTAAGCTACCCAGGTAGGATTCCCGGATCACTTGATCCGGGTTTTTTTTCTGAGGGAGCCGTTTCCACTATCAAAAAACACGGGTAACTGTGCGCCCCCGTGATAAAGCACCAGCCAAATCAGCTACTAACTGCCATGTTACAGGCTGTGTTTGAAAAATTACAGGAGCTGGTTGGTTGGTACTTTATCACTGTCCACTTTATCGCTCTACAAGGCTTAGTAAAAAGACCCGTGTATCTCTGGGGGAGATATGTACTGAGCCTTGGGAAGTTATAATAGTGATACGTGCTTAGTACATCTACCCCACAGTCTTTCTGCATCAGCGTAACAGGAGCTTTACATCACTACATTATGCTGCTGGGGACCCTGCTCCCCCCACTATATAACTCTCAGTCTGTGGCTTCCTGCTGCCTCCATTCTCCTCCTCACATCACGTCACTGCCCCTGTCACATGCAGCCCTGTCCTCACTGACACATCACTCATCTCCTGATATACTCTGTGCTGCTGGGGGACCCTGCTCCTTCCACTATATAACTCTCAGTCTGTGGCTTCCTGCTGCCTCCATTCTCCTCCTCACATCATGTCACTGCCCCTGTCACATGCAGCCCTGTCCTCACTGACACATCACTCATCTCCTGATATACTCTGTGCTGCTGGGGACTCTGCTCCTTCCACTATATAACTCTCAGTCTGTGGCTTCCTGCTGCCTCCATTCTCCTCCTCACATCATGTCACTGCCCCTGTCACATGCAGTCCTGTCCTCACTGACACATCACTCATCTCCTGATATACTCTGTGCTGCTGGGGACCCTGCTTCTCCCACTATACAACTCTCAGTCTGTGGCTTCCTGCTGCCTCCATTCCCCTCCTCACATCATGTCACTGCCCCTGTCACATGCAGCCCTGTCCTCACTGACACATCACTCATCTCCTGATATACTCTGTGCTGCTGGGGACCCTGCTCCTCCCACTATATAGCTCTCAGTCTGTGGCTTCCAGCTGCCTCCATTCCCCTCCTCACATCATGTCACTGCCCCTGTCACATGCAGCTTTGTCCTCACTGACACATCACTCATCTCCTGATATACTCTGTGCTGCTGGGGACCCTGCTCCTCCCACTATATAGCTCTCAGTCTGTGGCTTCCTGCTGCCTCCATTCCCCTCCTCACATCATGTCACTGCCCCTGTCACATGCAGCCTTCTCCTCACTGACACATCACTCATCTCCTGATATACTCTGTGCTGCTGATGGACCCTGCTTCAGTTATTAGTGAGGTGTGAGCTCCCACTCATACTGTATCTGTAAACTGCCTGTGAAATGAGGTGACCTGTATAGTCATACATGCTTTAGTAAAATATGAAGATATATATTTTCCAGGGCACTTTTACAGACTTTTCAAACACTTTTGCATTTCATTTTAAGCCAATATTTAGCTGAAAGCAAATTTGAAAATACAAAACATTCAACAACAAAAACAAATTCACCGGCCTTTTATGGTTACGTGACTGAGGCACTGAGGCACTAGTATATGAGTATATGTGACTGTGGTTTATACCTATATTTAACACATTTACTAGTAAGAGCTTTTGCAGCAATCTGCGGACCCTTCCTTGTTCTCTTACGGCAGCCACACGGTGGGACCATTTGCAAGACTCCGTTTGTATACTGTGATGTGTCTACGCAGTGAGTGGCACATGGGGGGTAATTCAGACCTGATCGCTAGGGTGTGGTCGGCGGCAGTACGTACACACTGAGTGATATGACGACCATATCGCTCAGTGACATCACGCCTCGGCCAGGCCGTGCAGGCAGCTCTTGGACGACAGTGCAAATTGAGCTGCATGCACGTCCGACAGCGAGGGTCGTTAACGAACCGAGGGGCCGCGCATTGCTCGTCGTCGGTGGCATACCCACTTGCCAAGAGAGTGAGCGACGGCGCTCAGGAAGGGTGAAAATAAATGAGCGTCATTGTTTACTTTCTCGGCAAGTGTGTATGCACCTTAATTCTGTATTCTACAGCGGCCAGACAGCGGATGTAAGCTTTGGTCAGTCCAGTACCGGTTAATAATAATAATAATGTTATTTATCAGCACTTTTCTGCCAATAGGACTACAAGGGGGAGATTCAAATGTTTGAAAAGTCAGTTGGGAGTCTGTATTTTCCTCTCTAATAGACAGACACTCGACAGACTTTTCACACATTTGAATCTCCACCCAAGTGTCTGAGACTGGTTACTACGTAAGAATGTTGCGTTTTCCAGGACAATGACTAAACAAACATTTGTATTTCCTACAGACAGGGAAAAGCTCTTTTCCGCGCACGCTGGAGACGAGGATCAGACTGGACTGGTGGAATATCAGGTGCAGAAAATCAACTCGCAGGACTACGAGGACTTGCAGCAGACGGGGTCCTTGGAAGAGTTTTGGGGTACAAAGAAAAACTCCGCTCAAGAGCGACGGGACCTGAATGAATTACTAACCACAGCCTGCTGCAAGTCCGGCTGCAAGAAAAAGGACCTGAGCTCACTGTGTTAGGTGCAGCTTGATACTGTAATGGTGCTTATAATCTGTATTCCCAGTCACATGACTATTCCCAATCATGTGACAGTACATCTGTAATTCCCGCTCATGTGACATTTAAATGCAATCCCGGTCACGTGACACTGCATCTGCAAGTACAGGTCATGTGACTTTACATTTGCAATTCCTGGTCACATGACATTACATTTGCAATTCCCCCTATGTGACATAACTATTTTAATCCCTGGCCGTATAACGTAACTGTTATAATGACATAACATTCCTACAGACATTCCTCTCATTATGATCATAAATCAAAGTTTATGAAATTGTTGCAGCCTGATTTGTACATTGTCCCTCCTCAGGTTATAGATAGGTGTGATGGCTAATAAAGATTATATTCGCTGGACACATTATATGACAGACTAATGTATTATTCAGCACAGATGCAATGTAATGACATTAAGGGCACAGGTAGGATTTAATGCAGGGAAACGGGAAGCTCTGGGACTATGGGGGTAATTCAGAGTTGATCGCAGCAGCAAATTTGTTAGCAGTTGGGCAAAACCATGTGCACTGCAGGTGGGGCAGATATAACATGTGCAGAGAGAGTTAGATTTGGGTGGGGTGTGTTCAAACGGAAATCTAAATTGTAGTGTAAAAATGAAGCAGCCAGTATTTACCCTGCACAGAAACAAAATAACCCAACCAAATCTAACTCTCTCTGCACATGTTATATCTTTCTCCCCCCCCCCCCCCCCCTGCAGTGCACATGGTTTTGCCCAACTGCTAACAAATTTGCTGCTGCGATCAACTCTGAATTAGGTCATAAATGCATTGCTCCAAGCGGTCATACATGATTGATCGGTATATAAGTATATAGTTGTGTGTTATGTAATATATATAATTGTAACGGATTCATATTGTGTCGTTTCCAAGCAGGCGTGAGATGCACTAAATTCTGCAGATGACACTTTATTGTGGTTAGGCTGATCTGTACACATAATAAATACATTTGCTGATAAGGCACAGTTCACAAAACTCGCTCTAGTCCATGACACATTGGGGGTGATTCAGAGTTGTTCGCTCGCTAGCAGATTTTAGCAGCATTGCACGCGCTAGGCCGCCACCCTCTGGGATTGTATTTTAGTTTAGCAGAATTGCGAACGAAAGATTAGCAGAATTGCGAATAGAAATTTCTTAGCAGTTTCTGAGTAGCTCGAGACTTACACATAGCGATCAGTTCAGTCAGTTTCGTTCCTGGTTTAACGTCACAAACACTCCCAGCGTTCGGCCAGCCACTCCCGCGTTTTTCCCTGACACGCCTGCGTTTTTCCGCACACTCCCAGAAAACGGCCAGTTTCCGCCCAGAAACACCCACTTCCTGTCAATCACACTCCGATCACTTCAACGATGAAAATTCTTCGTTCGGGCGTGAGTAAATCTACTAAGTTTTGTGTTAAAATACTAACCGCATGCGCACTGCGAACCATGCGTATGCGCATTTTTGCCTTAATCGCTCCGTTGCGAAAATCGTTAACGAGCGAACTCGGAATGACCCCCATTATCTGGTGTTTTAAATGAAACCAAAAATCCCAGCACAAGACCCGTCACTCTCCATACAATGTCATCCTGACAGCCAGAAAACCAGTGGGTGGAGATCCAGCGTCGCACACACTCCAGCAAAGATGAATTCTACCCAGGTGTTGCTTTTCCCCAATAACGCTTGTTCCCCAGCAGAACTCAACGGTCTCATCTCTGGGAATTCCAGGGGAGGGGAGGGGGGGGGATTTGGCTGTCTCCTCCACCAGTATTCATTGAGACCTTCCCTCCTACCCTACTAGGTTCTACTAGAGATTGTTCCATGAACTTTTTCTAGAACGGTGATTATCTATACGACATCATATTACTTTTGAAATAATGGTAGCCTATATTATTTAACGGTAATCACTTGGAAACAATTACAACCTCTCATCGCAGTTATTTCCAATGCAGTTATAACTATGGCTGGATATTTCTCTAGGTGACCTGGAAAACATGACCTGTTGGAGGTCCTTGAGGACCAAGTTTAGGAACCACTGCACTAAACCAATGCTACTCTACAAAGATTATTTCCAAATACATAATTTGTTACCCCTCCTCTAGAACAGGCCTGGCCAACCTGTGGCTCTCCAGCTGTTGTGAAACTACAAGTCCCAGCATACCCTCCCACCGATCAGATTGGTAAAGCATGCTGTGACTTGTAGTTTCACAACAGCTGGAGAGCCGCAGGTTGGCCAGGCCTGCTCTAGAACGTTATATAATAAATATCCTTGCACACAGAGGCAGCATTCAGAAGGTGGTACGTGCCCCGGGCACCATCTCCAGTACCTCTTGTGCTGGTGTCTAGTAGGTGAAGTTGAAACATGATCTAATTTAGAGACAGGCTTCTTGTGAGTCTCCAGCTGCTGTAGAACTACAAGTCTAAGGATGCCCAGCAGGGGATCCAGGGATAGAAATCCACAGCAGCTGGAGAGTCGCAGGTCACGTCCACAATAAGCTACTCGTAATAAACTGCATAGACATTAGCCAGGGCAAAGAGGGAGCTGTTCTTGAACGTGTAGGATGAGAAGGTGTCGTTGGCTGGGTCCCAGATACACCGGCTGCCGACGCGCATTCTCTGGTCATTCAGCTGCCCGATGTAGATGAGCACAATGATCTTATACCTCGGGATCATCAAGTCCTTTACCCTGGCTTTTATAACCTGTAAGATATACACAAATGCAATGACAGGCAGCTTAGTAGTGAAATTAAAATCTGGGATGGGACCTACTGTATGTAGGGAAAGGAGTCAATTTTGGGAGCCGTTACTCTGCCAGCAGGAGGACATGTATAGTATACACCTCGGGCCAAATGTAATAGAGTGAGTTTCAGAAAGTGAGAGATTTGGTAAGGTTTTGCAGATTTTTTTTAAAGTGGCAATCATTTACACAGCAAGATCCACCTGGTTTTGTAGTGTAAACGATTGCCGCTTTAAAAAACAACAACTGAAATTTTCTGAAACTCTCACTCTATTACATTTGGCCCTTAGATTTCTTTAGAATATTTAGCAGTTCTGGTCCACAGAGGCTGCCTCTTGCCTTCATGTCACCGCTAATTGCCTGGAGCAGGCTGCAGACCTCTCCTGCCGAGTGATTGGCGGATGCAAACTCCCCGCTCCCAACCAACCAATCATGCTGCAGGGAGGATGGAACCAAAGGAAACGTCCTCCCACCGCTCTGCTGCTTGCTCCGCTGTCTCTTTCTCAGCCGTGGCCGGCATATACTGCTTGCAGCAGTAAGTGGTTCACTGCAATGGCGCTGGAATTCCAGCAACGGCGCACCAAATCCCCCTGAGATCGCATATTTTTCTTCGCCGCCCACTAGGGGAGTATAGAAAAATAAACAATATCTGGGCTACTGTAAGTGTGGCACATGCATGCATCCTCCACAATCGAATCGGCCCCTTAGAGTCAGCTCCAGCAAAGGTCACGCAAAATGTATACCTTGTATGAAAACCGTGAAGGCCTGAATTCAGGGGACAGCGCAGGCAGGGACAGATACCACCTTGCTCACTCACGTCAGGGACAACTCTTCTCCAAAAGGGGACGTTCCCAAGATTCTCCTCCATACATATTAACATCAGTGACGTTTTAATGTATGAGGTGGGCCATGTGCAAGTTTTTGTGTGGGCCGTCTTTCACCATATCACCTAATATCTGCCAACACACTTATTCCCTGCATAACCAGTAGTTACACTTAAATTATTTACTTGGAATGGACCAATCAGAAGCCTGCTTTAAGCCATACACTTGCTTGTTACTCAAATGTGGAGTCAGACTTGCAGGGAAAGCATTTAAGCCTTCATTGAGTGAGGTGCGCAGTCATTATTGATGCAAATGGACAGGAAAAGCAGACAGCAAAATATTTAAAAAGTTGCAAAAACTATTTCTATGGGGTAAATGTGAGGAACGACATTTGGAAACCAATGTGGCGTGCTACCTCAGAGATCGTCTTCGTCATCTGCCTGCATAGCTCCGCCTCATACTTCTCTTCCTGAAGGTAACTTGTCAGAACGTCCTTTAAAATATTATTGACCGTGGCCACAGGGAAACGTCTGGATGGACCTACACCAGAAGATCATTCTCTGTTACTTATCATATACTACAGAATATAAACAGTGCAAAAATTAAAAAAGAGGTGCAAACTATTAAAAGTCAATCATCTATAGTTATAAATTATGGCGTAAGATGAACATGTTGTAAAATATCTACCAAAACTGACACATCTCTGCTCAAAAATTATATTACCAATTTAAACTAATTACCCTTGATATTGTATTGTATTTGAATAACTATTTATATTTAAAATTGGAATTCTGCCTGAAATCTCCAGTTAATAACTCCAAACTGTTGCTGCAATTTGACAGTATAGCTAACCACCCACAGCAACTGTGAAAGTTAGTTGTGGATTCAATATAAATATTGTTTCCATGGTTACAGACGGAAGATCAGGGATTTAGAACATACCGATCAAGTGGTAGCAACAGTTGTTTTTCCATTATCAAGAGGGGATTTCAGGCAAAAGTCCTATTTTAAGTAACAGAATTTATTCAAGCGAGCTGTAGTCATTAACGATTTGATTATTAACATCAGTTATGGGAGGCATTACAGTTTACATCCAAGCTTTTAAAAAAGCCTACCGCTGCTCCTCACCTCTATGGGGTAGAATTCAAGTGCTGTGCACGCCGGCGGCCACTAGATGGCCCCCCCACGGAATAATTCAAGTGTTTTTATCAATTCGGGCGCACGCAGCCACCAACTCTGACATTACTGTTATATTGTTCCGTCATTTTGACGGGCTGGTAACTAGTATAATAATAAGAATTTACTTACCGATAATTCTATTTCTCGTAGTCCGTAGTGGATGCTGGGAACTCCGTAAGGACCATGGGGAATAGCGGCTCCGCAGGAGACTGGGCACAAAAGTAAAAGCTTTAGGACTACCTGGTGTGCACTGGCTCCTCCCCCTATGACCCTCCTCCAAGCCTCAGTTAGGATACTGTGCCGGGACGAGCGTACACAATAAGGAAGGATTTTGAATCCCGGGTAAGACTCATACCAGCCACACCAATCACACCGTACAACCTGTGATCTGAACCCAGTTAACAGCATGATAACAGAGGAGCCTCTGAAAAGATGGCTCACAACAATAATAACCCGATTTTTGTAACAATAACTATGTACAAGTATTGCAGACAATCCGCACTTGGGATGGGCGCCCAGCATCCCCTACGGACTACGAGAAATAGAATTATCGGTAAGTAAATTCTTATTTTCTCTGACGTCCTAGTGGATGCTGGGAACTCCGTAAGGACCATGGGGATTATACCAAAGCTCCCAAACGGGCGGGAGAGTGCGGATGACTCTGCAGCACCGAATGAGAGAACTCCAGGTCCTCCTCAGCCAGGGTATCAAATTTGTAGAATTTAGCAAACGTGTTTGCCCCTGACCAAGTAGCTGCTCGGCAAAGTTGTAAAGCCGAGACCCCTCGGGCAGCCGCCCAAGATGAGCCCACCTTCCTTGTGGAATGGGCTTTTACAGATTTAGGCTGTGGCAGGCCTGCCACAGAATGTGCAAGCTGAATTGTACTACAAATCCAACGAGCAATAGTCTGCTTAGAAGCAAGAGCACCCAGTTTGTTGGGTGCATACAGGATAAACAGCGAGTCAGATTTTCTGACTCCAGCCGTCCTGGAAACATATATTTTCAGGGCCCTGACTACGTCCAACAACTTGGAGTCCTCCAAGTCACTAGTAGCCGCAGGTACCACAATAGGTTGGTTCAGATGAAACACTGAAACCACCTTAGGGAGAAAATGAGGACGAGTCCTCAATTCCGCCCTGTCTGATTGGAAGATCAGATAAGGGCTTTTACAGGATAAAGCCCGCCAATTCTGACACGTGCCTGGCCGAGGCCAGGGCCAACAACATGACCACTTTCCATGTGAGATATTTTAACTCCACAGATTCAAGTGGTTCAAACCAATGTGAAGAACAGGGGGTGTAATCCTTATTGGCGCTTCTAGTTGGTCGATTGCAGCCTTCTCAGTCCCAACGATGGACTTATCCCAAGCAGTCCAGAAAATAGAACAAAGAGAGTGGTGGTGGTGTGGGTTAGATGGCGCTATCGCTCAAGCAGTGGTGGTAAAAGTGAGAGTGCTAAATAAATACTTAACTTTGCCGATTCCAAATGGAAAGTCAAGGATGTTCTGTGTTCAATATTTGTTGAAAGACTCGCCGTGTTAGACGATAGGGGAAATAAAACAGAGGTAGGCAATGTGTAATATCGTCATAAATAAGGAAGGGTATAATTTTTCAATATAGTCTAGTAGACTTCCCTAATCGATGATCAGGGAACTGACGATTTTTTAGACTTAATTAATGAGAACACACCTGACTTACACAAAAGACAGGTATAGTGAAGCTCATAGGGGTATCTTTTCAAGGTGTGATGTCTACTAGTATGGAAGGGAGGCGTACCTAACACTCACGTGAAAGGTAGTGGGTATCCTCATATAGCGGTTTCTTTCGGAGTTTTCGTCCCGAAGGGGTTTTTACCTGGTGGTTGTGCTTACCCAAATATGAAAGAAATGAAAGGAATACACAATGTGCAGTAACGTCGTATTTCAAAGGGAAGGTGTTGTCTTAAACCACTAAGAGCAGTGTATCTAAAACTTAATAATAAGTATCCTTCTATGAGGGTGATAAAACCATAGGGTTCCTATGGACACACCTGACTTACATGAAGGCAGGTGTCTGGACGTTCATAAAGGTATCTTTCGTAAAATGCTGAATTTTCTATCATTTAAACGAGGATAACCGAAGTTTTTAACAAATGGAAGGCGTACCTAACACTCACGTGGGAAGTGGTTGGTGTCCTCATATAAAGGTTTCTTTTAAAAGACATCGATCCAGAAGTGGTAAAAATAAAAATGAATTTATTAAAAAAAAATATATATATCATAAAAAACACTTATTTATCCAAGCGTCAGAGTCCGGCTCTGATGAAAGTGAGAACCGTCTTGGAACGGTAAGTGGCCAACTTTTTGGGTTCCAAATTAAATATGACAAGGTCCTACCTTCCTTCAGAGTCCAAAGGGCAAATCCGCTGCAGTAGTATCCCCTCTAAGCCGGGACTGCATGCTAAAATTCCAAAAAAATAATAGAAATTCTCATTACAGTGTGAATTGCAAGTGTTCAAATATAGAGCTCAATTGATTGTTGAACACAATGTTGATATAAAGAAGCAATTAAAAGTAAAAATCAACTAGCACTAAGAAATCTGGGATATGTGGTCAATTAATTAATCTAAAACGACTCCGTAACCGGAAGTAGATAGGTTACATGGGAAATGTAGTCATTTGCGGTTAAGCACAAAGTTGACATAAAATTGAAGTTAAAAGCTAATCTATGCAGTCTTCCCTATTTGAAAGGATTCCCCTTTACTGAGGATAACTCGATAGTACAGTGTCAAAAAACTTATTGCTAAAATTGCAGAGACGTCCGTGACCGGAAGTCGCTTTCCCTGCTGGGTAACGTAGTTTTTCTACATGCAGGAAAAAGTGCTTTCGATAGCCGGAGCGGAAGTCCATGTACTTTACTCCCGGAAATGTCAGCCGCGGTGGAAGTGACGTGGTGGTTCTGGGAAATGTAGTTTTCAGGTGGATGTGTTGAATGCGGTGAAAGTGTAAGAGCCGCTCCATTGCTGGAATTATAATTCTAGATCACAGTCTCAGACACAGCAGGGAGAAATGATATACAGTCTCAAACTGAATTATTTTCCTTATGATTGATACTTGTAGCTAAAACGCTGCAGAGATTAAAGAATAAAATGCTGGTTCTTGAAATGTTCTATGAATAAAAAAGAATTATTGGTTACAACATCTAAAGAATAGATGTGACCCAAATGATATTAATCTTTGAGGGGCCGGTGTGGTATAGAAATATATACTGTGCTTTACAAGTGAAAATGAACATACTATGCTCGGCAAATAAAACATGCTGTTGTTTATATTTAAAAGTGAACCTCTACTGGACAGACATAGAAGAAAGACAAAAAGCCATGTTGTGCTCAACAGATGGGGCATGCTGTATATAAAGAAAACGATCTTATATTAGACAGGATGATGATTAGTTGAGAAGATGAAAGATGGATGTATCAGTATTTCTTCACAGTGGGTGTGATGTTTTCTTCAAAGGAACCACTTCAGTTCAAAGTCATGGTTCAACCCGCCTGGAGTTAGAGTATTTAGTAAGAAAATGGTCCTCATTTCTGACATCGCTAGGTTTTTCTCTGTGTTCTTGTCCTTCCATGTGGCTTTGATGTGTTTAATCCCGATGAATCTTGTTATATGTTGAGTGGAACATCCATGCTTGATTTTAAAATGATTAGAAAGGTGATGGGTTTCTATCCCTTTTTTTACATTTCTTAGATGCTCTCCTATTCTAATTTTTAGGGGTCTGGCCGTTCGTCCAATGTAACAGAGCCCGCAGGAACATTCGACTAGATAGATTACATTGGCAGTATGGCACGTTAAGAAGTCTTTGATCTTCAATGTTACATTATTTACCGTTACTTCGCAATATTTATTAGTGGAGTCTTTGATGTTTTTGCACCCAATGCATAAGCCACAGCGGTGGAATCCTTTGGTTCTAATAAGGTTGCGGGATGGCATGGGTAACGTACTTTTTACCAGTTGATTTTTTTAGATTTCTGGATTTCCTATAGATGAAATTGGTTTTTTTTGGAATGATGTCCATGAGAATGGGATCTCTTGTTAACAGATACCAATTTTTATTGATAATTTTTTCTATTTGTTTGTGTTGCCCATCATATTGGGAGATGAAAGCCCACTGGAGTCTATCCGTTTTGTTTTCTTCTTTCTTCTTTTCTGCTTTGATTGCGAGTAGAGATGTACGATCGATCGTTTCTATCTCACTGATAACTTGATCGAGTGCTTCTTCTTTATATCCTTTTTTAAGGAAGTTCTCCTTCATCTGTGAGGACTGTTGTTTGAAGACCTGTTGGTCACTGCAATTTCTCCGCACTCTTAGAAATTGGCTTTTGGGTACCCCTTTTAGCCATAGGAAATGATGTTGGCTATCGGTCGGGATATAAGTATTGACATCTGTAGGTTTTTGATAGGTCATAGTGTTCAAGATGTTATTCTTCTGGTAGATGGTCAAATCCAAGAAATTAATTTGTTCATTGCTGGTTACCAAGGTGAATTTTAAATTAAAGTCATTTTCATTTAGTGATTCAAAAAAAGTAAGAAGATCTTCTAGTGGGGATTTCCAAAAAAGGAGAACATCGTCTATGTAACGAAACCAATGTGTAAGGGGTCCGCCCCAAGCTATGCCACCATGAATTGTTCTATCTTCCCAGAAGCTCATAAAAAGATTAGCATAGCTTGGGGCAAATTTTGTCCCCATTGCAGTCCCATTTTTTTGTAGAAAGAACTCGCCATTGAAGAAAAAATAATTGTTTTTCAATATGAAATCAATTGCTTCCAAAGTGAAGGTTTTTCTCTCTTCTGTTAAGTCCGTCTTATTCAGAAACCAGGTGATGGCTTCCAGTCCTTGTTCGTGTCTGATGCAGGTGTATAGGGATGTCACGTCCGCAGAGGCCATATACATGCCTTCTTCCCACTTGATTTTTTGGAGTTTTGTTATGACATCACCTGTGTCTTTAAGGTAAGATGGAGTGGAAGTAACGAGGGGCTGTAGGATGGAATCAACAAGGGAGGAGAGGTTGGATGTTAGACTCCCAGTCCCAGCAATGATGGGCCTCCCTGGAGGATCAACTAGGCTCTTGTGGACTTTGGGGAGTATGTAAATAGTGGGGGTCACTGGATCCTCCATATTTACAAAGTCATATTCTGTTTGTGACATACCTTTACTTTGCCGATGTTTGTCCAATAGTTTCAAGAATTTTTCTCTGATTATGTTGGATGGATCACTTTTGAGTTTGGTGTATGTTTCGCTGTCTGCCAGCTGTCTATTAACTTCTCTAATATAATCCTCGCGGTTTAGTATAGCAATACCGCCACCTTTGTCACAAGGTTTAAAAATGATCTCTTCATCTTTACTGAGATCCTCGATGATCTTCCTTTCCCGTTTATTAAGATTGAACTTGATTTTTGGTTTTTTGAGATTTTTTACTTCTTCCAAGACCAGTTTGGAGAAAGTCTCAATGAAGTTCCCTTTAACGTGGGTGGGATAGAATTTTGACTTTTTCTTTCTTTTCCCGGAATTATCTTCCTTCGAAGTTGTAGGGATGCTTGATGGTTCTTCTGGGTCTCCTGTTGTGATTCTATTATCCGATTCTTTTAAGGCAAAACATTTTCTTAAGGTGATTTTTCTAATAAATTTCTGGATGTCAATAAATTTCTCAAAGTCATTCATGTATGAGGTGGGGGCATACTTGAGACCTTTATTTAAAATTCTCATTTCCTGATCGGTTAGCTTCTTTTTACTAAGGTTAAAGACCAAATTGTTCTCTAGTGGTTCTTGGTTGGAAGTGATCCTCTTCTTTTTGCTTTTCTTCTTGTTCTTCCCGCCTCTACAGCCTCTCATATTCTTAGGATTTTTCTTTCTTTTCTTTTTCGTCATTGCTATCGGTGTCGGTGTATCGGTTTCTAAAGTGTTGGGATCTGGGTGATTGGAAGCAGGTATGGATGGGTTGACAGCTGGATCAGCTAGATATGGTCCCTTCTGGAGGACCTTTCTCCTAAAAAAGGTTGCCTCCTTGGTGGTGTCTCCCTATTTTTTTGACAAGTAGATCTTTCTCTATCAGTCCTGTCTGATCGTGCCTTATCTCTTTGAGTGGATCTTCTTCTGTCTCTCCCGTCTAATCGTCTACCATCTCTGTAATTGTTGGTTCCTCGATTGTCATTTCCTGTGGTGTATTCTCTCCTTGATGTTGCCTGGTCCTTCCATCTGGATTGTAGTATAGGTGTTCTGACTTGTCCATGGTGGTTTCTCCAATTTGAATACCTCCGGTCTTCATAATAGGGAGAATAATGTCTACCTAGATCTTGATTTCCTTTCCAATTTCTAGGGTTCCTGTCCCATCTCCTTCTTTGATCGTGAAAGTTGTACTCTCTAGTGTTCCTCCAATCTTCTATGTTATACTGTCTCCTTTTACTGAAATGGGGATGGCGATCATATCGTCTATCGGTGGACCTTCTCAGTTGTCTGGATCTGGGGGGGCTAGGCATTCTTGATTCGTATCTTTGATCTTTGATGTTTCCCTCTCTTTTTCTCCTCTGTGTAGGATTCTTGTTTCCTCTAATAATTCCAAATTTGTAGTAGTCGTAGTCCCTCTGCAGCTTTCCCTGTTTCTTTTTTATTAAAAATTCTGTATTTTTGCTGATTTTTTCAGTGATGTCCTTTTCTAGGTCCGCAAATGTGGGTAATTTATTGTAGGGTTGTATTAATGTTTGTAATACCTCTATCCTTTCGTTGGTTTCTTTTAGTTTGACCTTCCTTTCCTTTAATATGATGGACATGAGTGATAGGGAACACTTCTCCAAGATTGTGTTCCATTCATTTTGAAATTCCTCCGACCCATCCTGGAACGTGGGTGGTTTAGTGATTCTTAAACCTTTCGGTATAATCTGTTCGGATAGATATTTTTCGAGGGTGGCAACTTCCCAACATAATCTGTTCTCTTTTAGGAGCCAGTCACATAGACGGTCCATCGCTGTCTCGAGATTGTCATCCGTCATTTCAATCTCGTCGTCTTTGAAGTTCATTTTTAGTGCTTCCTCTATTCTTGCTGATCTTCCCTCTCGGTGCTTGAACATGATGCTGCCTTAAGGATTTGCAAGGGATATAGAGCAAATTGAAGAACAGGGGGTGTAATCCTTATTGGCGCTTCTAGTTGGTCGATTGCAGCCTTCTCAGTCCCAACGATGGACTTATCCCAAGCAGTCCAGAAAATAGAACAAAGAGAGTGGTGGTGGTGTGGGTTAGATGGCGCTATCGCTCAAGCAGTGGTGGTAAAAGTGAGAGTGCTAAATAAATACTTAACTTTGCCGATTCCAAATGGAAAGTCAAGGATGTTCTGTGTTCAATATTTGTTGAAAGACTCGCCGTGTTAGACGATAGGGGAAATAAAACAGAGGTAGGCAATGTGTAATATCGTCATAAATAAGGAAGGGTATAATTTTTCAATATAGTCTAGTAGACTTCCCTAATCGATGATCAGGGAACTGACGATTTTTTAGACTTAATTAATGAGAACACACCTGACTTACACAAAAGACAGGTATAGTGAAGCTCATAGGGGTATCTTTTCAAGGTGTGATGTCTACTAGTATGGAAGGGAGGCGTACCTAACACTCACGTGAAAGGTAGTGGGTATCCTCATATAGCGGTTTCTTTCGGAGTTTTCGTCCCGAAGGGGTTTTTACCTGGTGGTTGTGCTTACCCAAATATGAAAGAAATGAAAGGAATACACAATGTGCAGTAACGTCGTATTTCAAAGGGAAGGTGTTGTCTTAAACCACTAAGAGCAGTGTATCTAAAACTTAATAATAAGTATCCTTCTATGAGGGTGATAAAACCATAGGGTTCCTATGGACACACCTGACTTACATGAAGGCAGGTGTCTGGACGTTCATAAAGGTATCTTTCGTAAAATGCTGAATTTTCTATCATTTAAACGAGGATAACCGAAGTTTTTAACAAATGGAAGGCGTACCTAACACTCACGTGGGAAGTGGTTGGTGTCTTCATATAAAGGTTTCTTTTAAAAGACCTCGATCCAGAAGTGGTAAAAATAAAAATGAATTTATTAAAAAAAAATATATATATCATAAAAAACACTTATTTATCCAAGCGTCAGAGTCCGGCTCTGATGAAAGTGAGAACCGTCTTGGAACGGTAAGTGGCCAACTTTTTGGGTTCCAAATTAAATATGACAAGGTCCTACCTTCCTTCAGAGTCCAAAGGGCAAATCCGCTGCAGTAGTTTCCCCTCTAAACCGACGCGTTTCGAGTCATAAGACTCTTTTTCAAGGCATGAGGGTCTAAACAAACAGGTTGCCCTATTTATGGCAAAAAGTGGTTACATCACTTCCGGTCACATGACCGGGACTGCATGCTAAAATTCCAAAAAAATAATAGAAATTCTCATTACAGTGTGAATTGCAAGTGTTCAAATATAGAGCTCAATTGATTGTTGAACACAATGTTGATATAAAGAAGCAATTAAAAGTAAAAATCAACTAGCACTAAGAATTCTGGGATATGTGGTCAATTAATTAATCTAAAACGACTCCGTAACCGGAAGTAGATAGGTTACATGTGACTTTAGGAACCCCAAAACTACATTGAGATCCCAAGGTGCCACTGGAGGCACAAAAGGAGGCTGTATATGCAGTACCCCTTTTACAAACGTCTGAACTTCAGGTAGTGAAGCTAGTTCTTTCTGGAAGAAAATTGACAGGGCCGAAATTTGAACCTTAATGGACCCCAATTTTAGGCCCATAGACACTCCTGTTCACAGGAAATGCAGGAATCGACAGTTGAAATTCCTCCATCGGGGCCTTACTGGCCTCGCACCACGCAACATATTTTCGCCAAATGCGGTAATAATGCTTTGCGGTTACATCCTTCCTGGCTTGATCAGGGTAGGGATGACTTCATTCGGAATGCCTTTTTCCTTCAGGATCCGGCGTTCAACCACCCTGCCGTCAAACGCAGCCGCGGTAAGTCTTGGAATAGACAGGGTCCTTGCTGGAGCAGGTCCCTTCTTAGAGGTAGAGGCCACGGGTCCTCCGTGAGCATCTCTTGAAGTTCCGGGTACCAAGTCCTTCTTGGCCAATCCGGAGCCACGAGTATAGTTCTTACTCCCCTCCGTCTTATAATTCTCAGTACTTTTGGTATGAGAGGAAGAGGAGGGAACACATACACTGACTGGTACACCCACGGTGTTACCAGAGCGTCCACAGCTATTGCCTGAGGGTCCCTTGACCTGGCGCAATACCTGTCCAATTTTTTGTTTAGGCGGGACGCCATCATGTCCACCTTTGGTTTTTCCCAATGGTTTACAATCATGTGGAAGACTTCTGGGTGAAGTCCCCACTCTCCCGTGCCTGCTGAGGAAGTCTGCTTCCCAGTTGTCCACTCCCGGAATGAACACTGCTGACAATGCTATCACATGATTTTCCGCCCAGCGAAAAATCCTTGCAGCTTCTGCCATTGCCCTCCTGCTTCTTGTGCCGCCCTGTCTGTTTACGTGGGCGACTGCCGTGATGTTGTCCGACTGGATCAGCACCGGCTGACCTTGAAGCAGAGGTCTTGCTTGGCTTAGGGCATTGTAAATGGCCCTTAACTCCAAAAATAAGATTTTACTTACCGATAAATCTATTTCTCGTAGTCCGTAGTGGATGCTGGGGACTCCGTCAGGACCATGGGGAATAGCGGCTCCGCAGGAGACAGGGCACAAAAGTAAAAGCTTTAGGATCAGGTGGTGTGCACTGGCTCCTCCCCCTATGACCCTCCTCCAAGCCTCAGTTAGGATACTGTGCCCGGACGAGCGTACACAATAAGGAAGGATTTTGAATCCCGGGTAAGACTCATACCAGCCACACCAATCACACTGTACAACCTGTGATCTGAACCCAGTTAACAGCATGATAACAGCGGAGCCTCTGAAAAGATGGCTCACAACAATAATAACCCGATTTTTGTAACAATAACTATGTACAAGTATTGCAGACAATCCGCACTTGGGATGGGCGCCCAGCATCCACTACGGACTACGAGAAATAGATTTATCGGTAAGTAAAATCTTATTTTCTCTGACGTCCTAGTGGATGCTGGGGACTCCGTCAGGACCATGGGGATTATACCAAAGCTCCCAAACGGGCGGGAGAGTGCGGATGACTCTGCAGCACCGAATGAGAGAACTCCAGGTCCTCTTTAGCCAGGGTATCAAATTTGTAGAATTTTACAAACGTGTTCTCCCCCGACCACGTAGCTGCTCGGCAGAGTTGTAATGCCGAGACCGCTCGGGCAGCCGCCCAGGATGAGCCCACTTTCCTTGTGGAATGGGCCTTGACAGATTTAGGCTGTGGCGGGCCTGCCACAGAATGTGCAAGTTGAAATGTGCTACAAATCCAACGAGCAATCGTCTGCTTAGAAGCAAGAGCACCCAGTTTGTTGGGTGCATACAGGATAACAGCGAGTCAGTTTTCCTGACTCCAGCCGTCCTGGAAACCTATATTTTCAGGGCCCTGACAACATCTAGCAACTTGGAGTCCTCCAAGTCCCTAGTAGCCGCAGGTACCACAATAAGCTGGTTCAGGTGAAACGCTGACACCACCTTAGGAAGAAACTGGGGACGAGTCCGCAGTTCTGCCCTGTCCGAATGGACAATCAGATATGGCTTTTGTGAGACAAAGCCGCCAATTCTGACACTCGCCCTGGCCGAGGCCAGGGCCAACAGCATGGTCACTTTCCATGTGAGATATTTCAAATCCACAGATTTGAGCGGTTTAAAATGTGATTTGAGGAATCCCAGAACTACGTTGAGATCCCACAGTGCCACTGGAGACACAAAAAGGGGGTTGTATATGCAATACTCCCTTGACAAACTTCTGGACTTCAGGAACTGAAGCCAATTCTTTCTGGAAGAAAATTTACAGGGCCGAAATTTGAACCTTAATGGACCCCAATTTGAGGCCCATAGACACTCCTGTTTACAGGAAATGCAGGAATCGACCGAGTTGAAATTTCTTCGTGGGGCCTTCCTGGCCTCACACCACGCAACATATTTTCGCCACATGTGGTGATAATGTTTTGCGGTCACCTCCTTCCTGGCTTTGACCAGGGTAGGAATGACCTCTTCCGGAATGCCTTTTTCCCTTAGGATCTGGCGTTCCACCGCCATGCCGTCAAACGCAGCCGCGGTAAGTCTTGGAACAGACCTGGTACTTGCTGAAGCAAGTCCCTTCTTAGCGGCAGAGGCCATGAGTCCTCTGTGAGCATTTCTTGAAGTTCCGGGTGCCACGTCCTTCTTGGCCAATCCGGAGCCATGAGTATAGTTCTTACTCCTCTACGTCTTATAATTCTCAGTACCTTGGTTATGAGAAGCAGAGGAGGGAACACATACACCGACTGGTACACCCACAGTGTTACCAGAACGTCCACAGATATTGCTTGAGGGTCTCTTGACCTGGCGCAATACCTGTCCAGTTTTTTGTTCAGGCGGGACGCCATCATGTCCACCTTTGGTCTTTCCCAACGGTTCACAATCATGTGGAATACTTCCCGATGAAGTCCCCACTCTCCCGGGTGGAGGTCGTGCCTGCTGAGGAAGTCTGCTTCCCAGTTGTCCACTCCCGGAATGAACACTGCTGACAGTGCTATCACATGATTTTTCGCCCAGCGAAGAATCCTTGCAGTTTCTGCCATTGCCCTCCTGCTTCTTGTGCCGCCCTGTCTGTTTACGTGGGCGACTGCCGTGATGTTGTCCCACTGGATCAATACCGGCTGACCTTGAAGCAGAGGTCTTGCTAAGCTTAGAACATTGTAAATTGCCCTTAGCTCCAGTATATTTATGTGGAGAGAAGTCTCCAGACTTGATCACACTCCCTGGAAATTTTTTCCCTGTGTGACTGCTCCCCAGCCTCTCAGGCTGGCATCCGTGGTCACCAGGACCCAGTCCTGAATGCAGAGTCTGCGGCCCTTTAGTAGATGAGCACTCTGCAGCCACCGCAGAAGAAACACCCTTGTCCTTGGAGACAGGGTTATCCGCTGATGCATCTGAAGATGCGATCCGGACCATTTTTCCAGCAGATCCCACTGAAAAGTTCTTGCGTGAAATCTACCGAATGGAATCGCTTCGTAAGAAGCCACCATTTTTCCCAGGACCCTTGTGCAATGATGCACTGACACTTTTCCTGGTTTTAGGAGGTTCCTGACTAGCTCGGATAACTCCCTGGCTTTCTTCTCCGGGAGGAACACCTTTTTCTGGACTGTGTCCAGAATCATCCCTAGGAACAGCAGACGTGTCGTCGGAAACAGCTGCGGTTTTGGAATATTTAGAATCCACCCGTGGTGTCGTAGAACTACTTGAGATAGTGCTACTCCGACCTCCAACTGTTCTCTGGACCTTGCCCCTATCAGGAGATCGTCCATTTTCTTTGAAGAAGAATCATCATTTCGGCCATTACCTTGGTAAGGACCCGGGGTGCCGTGGACAATCCAACCGGCAGCGTCTGAAACTGATAGTGACAGTTCTGTACCACGAACCTGAGGTACCCTTGGTGAGAAGGGCAAATTGGGACATGGAGGTAAGCATCCCTGATGTCCCGGGACACCATATAGTCCCCTTCTTCCTGGTTCGCTATCACTGCTCTGAGTGACTCCATCTTGATTTGAACCTTTGTATGTAAGTGTTCAACTATTTCAGATTTAGAATAGGTCTCACCGAGCCGTCTGGCTTCAGTACCACAATATAGTGTGGAATAATACCCCTTTCCTTGTTGTAGGAGGGGTACTTTGATTATCACCTGCTGGGAATACAGCTTGTGAATTGTTTCCACTACTGCCTCCCTGTCGGAGGGAGACGTTGGTAAAGCAGACTTCAGGAACCTGCGAGGGGGAGACGTCTCGAATTTCCAATCTGTACCCCTGGGATACTACTTGTAGGATCCAGGGGTCCACTTGCGAGTGAGCCCACTGCGTGCTGAAACTCTTGAGACGACCCCCCCCCACCGCACCTGAGTCCGCTTGTACGGCCCCAGCGTCATGCTGAGGACTTGGCAGAAGCGGTGGAGGGCTTCTGTTTCTGGGAATGGGCTGCCTGCTGCAGTCTTCTTCCCTTTCCTCTATCCCATGGCAGATATGACTGGCCTTTTGCCCGCTTGCCCTTATGGGGACGAAAGGACTGAGGCTGAAAAGACGTTGTCTTTTTCTCCTTTATACGGCAATACTTCCATGTGCCGTTTGGAATCTGCATCACCTGACCACTGTCGTGTCCATAAACAACTTCTGGCAGATATGGACATCGCACTTACTCTTGATGCCAGAGTGCAAATATCCCTCTGTACATCTCGCATATATAGAAATGCATCCTTTAAATGCTCTATAGTCAATAAAATACTGTCCCTGTCAAGGGTATCAATATTTTCAGTCAGGGAATCCGACCAAGCCACCCCAGCGCTGCACATCCAGGCTGAGGCGATCGCTGGTCACAGTATAACACCAGTATGTGTGTATATACTTTTTAGGATATTTTCCAGCCTCCTATCAGCTGGCTCCTTGAGGGCGGCCCTATCTGGAGACGGTACCGCCACTTGTTTTGATAAGCGTGTGAGCGCCTTATCCACCCTAAGGGGTGTTTCCCAACGCGCCCTAACTTCTGGCGGGAAAGGGTATACCGCCAATAATTTTCTATCGGGGGAAACCCACGCATCATCACACACTTCATTTAATTTATCTGATTCAGGAAAAACTACAGGTAGTTTTTTCACACTCCACATAATACCCTTTTTTGTGGTACTTGTAGTATCAGAAATATGTAACACCTCCTTCATTGCCCTTAACAAGTAACGTGTGGCCCTAAAGGAAAATACGTTTGTTTCTTCACCGTCGACACTGGAGTCAGTGTCCGTGTCTGTGTCGACCGACTGAGGTAAAAGGACGTTTTAACGCCCCTGACGGTGTTTGAGACGCCTGGACAGGTACTAATTGGTTTGCCGGCCGTCGCATGTCGTCAACCGACCTTGCAGCGTGTTGACATTATCACGTAATTCCTTAAATAAGCCATCCATTCCGGTGTCGACTCCCTAGAGAGTGACATCACCATTACAGGCAATTGCTCCGCCTCCTCACCAACATCGTCCTCATACATGTCGACACACACGTACCGACACACAGCACACACACAGGGAATGCTCTGATAGAGGACAGGACCCCACTAGCCCTTTGGGGAGACAGAGGGAGAGTTTGCCAGCACACACCAAAAACGCTATAATTATACAGGGACAACCTTTATATAAGTGTTTTTCCCTTATAGCATTTTAATATATATATAGTCATATCGCCAAATAAGTGCCCCCCCTCTCTGTTTTAACCCTGTTTCTGTAGTGCAGTGCAGGGGAGAGCCTGGGAGCCTTCCCACCAGCATTTCTGTGAGGGAAAATGGCGCTGTGTGCTGAGGAGAATAGGCCCCGCCCCCTTTTCGGCGGGCTTCTTCTCCCGTTTTTCTGAGACCTGGCAGGGGTTAAATACATCCATATAGCCCCCAGGGGCTATATGTGATGTATTTTTAGCCAGAATAAGGTACTATCATTGCTGCCCAGGGCGCCCCCCCCCCAGCGCCCTGCACCCTCAGTGACCGCTGCTATGAAGTGTGCTGACAACAATGGCGCACAGCTGCAGTGCTGTGCGCTACCTTATGAAGACTGAAAAGTCTTCTGCCGCCGGTTTCTGGACCTCTTCACTTTTCGGCATCTGCAAGGGGGTCGGCGGCGCGGCTCCGGGATGAACCCCAGGGTGAGACCTGTGTTCCGACTCCCTCTGGAGCTAATGGTGTCCAGTAGCCTAAGAAGCCAATCCATCCTGCACGCAGGTGAGTTCACTTCTCTCCCCTAAGTCCCTCAATGCAGTGAGCCTGTTGCCAGCAGGACTCACTGAAAATAAAAAACCTAACAAAACTTTTACTCTAAGCAGCTCTTTAGGAGAGCCACCTAGATTGCACCCTTCTCGGCCGGGCACAAAAATCTAACTGAGGCTTGGAGGAGGGTCATAGGGGGAGGAGCCAGTGCACACCACCTGATCCTAAAGCTTTTACTTTTGTGCCCTGTCTCCTGCGGAGCCGCTATTCCCCATGGTCCTGACGGAGTCCCCAGCATCCACTAGGACGTCAGAGAAATATTTATGTGAAGTGATGTCTCCAGGCTTGACCACAAGCCCTGGAAATTTCTTCCCTGTGTGACTGCTGCCCAGCCTCGCAGGCTGGCATCCGTGGTCACCAGGACCCAGTCCTGAATGCCGAATCTGCGGCCCTCTAGAAGATGAGCACTCTGCAACCACCACAGGAGAGACACTCTTGTCTTTGGTGACAGGGTTATCCGCTGATGCATCTGAAGATGCGATCCGGACCATTTGTCCAGCAGGTCCCACTGGAAAGTTCTTGCGTGGAATCTGCCGAATGGAATTGCTTCGTAGGAAGCCACCATTTTTCCCAGGACCCTTGTGCACTGATGCACTGACACTTGGCCTGGTTTTAGGAGGTTTCTGACTAGTTCGGATAACTCCCTGGCTTTCTCCTCCGGGAGAAAACACCTTTTTCTGGACTGTGTCCAGGATCATCCCTAGGAATAGAAGGCGTGTCGTCGGGATCAGCTGCGATTTTGGAATATTGAGAATCCAACCGTGCTGCCGCAGCACTATCTGAGATAGTGCTACCCCGACTTCCAACTGTTCCCTGGATCTTGGCCTTATCAGGAGATCGTCCAAGTAAGGGATAACTAAGACTCCCTTCTTTCGAAGGAGTATCATCATTTCGGCCATTACCTTGGTAAAGACCCGGGGTGCCGTGGACAATCCAAACGGCAGCGTCTGAAACTGATAGTGACAGTTCTGTACCACAAACCTGAGGTACCCTTGGAGAAGGGTAAATTGGGACATGTAGGTAAGCATCTTTGATGTCCAGAGAGACCATATAGTCCCCTTCTTCCAGGTTTGCAATCACTGCTCTGAGTGACTCCATCTTGAATTTGAACCTTTGTATGTAAGTGTTCAAGGATTTCAGATTTAAATTAGGTCTCACCGAGCCGTCCGGCTTCGGTACCACAAACAGCGTGGAATAATACCCCTTTCCCTGTTGTAGGAGGGGTACCTTGATTATCACCTGCTGGGAATACAGCTTGTGAATGGCTTCCCATACCGCCTCCCTGTCGGAGGGAGACGTCGGTAAAACAGACTTTAGGAAAACGGCGAAGGGGAGACGTCTCGAATTCCAATTTGTACCCCTGAGATACCACCTGAAGGATCCAGGGGTCCACCTGTGAGTGAGCCCACTGCACACTGAAATTTTTGAGACGGGCCCCCACCGTGCCTTCTGTTCCTGGGAACTGGCTGTTTGCTGCAGCCTTTTTCCTCTCCCTCTGCCACGGGGCAGAAATGAGGAGCCTTTTGCCCGCTTGCCCTTATGGGGCCCAAAGGACTGCGCCTGATAATACGGCGTCTTCTTATGTTGAGAGGCTACCTGGGGTAAATGGCCACCAGGTCTGTTAGACCTACCCCAAATAACTCCTCCCTTTTATAAGGCGATACTTCCATATGCCTTTTGGAATCAGCATCACCTGACCACTATCTTGTCCATAACCCTCTCCTGGCAGAAATGGACAGCGCACTTACTCTTGATGCCAGTCGGCAAATATCCCTCTGTGCATCACGCATATATAGAAATGCATCATTTAAATGCTCTATAGTCAGTAATATACTGTCCCTATCTAGGGTATCAATATTGTCAGTCAGGGAATCCGACCAAGCCACCCCAGCACTGCACATCCAGGCTGAGGCGATTGCTGGTCGCAGTATCACACCCGTGTGAGTGTATATACATTTTACTGCTTTCTGTCAGCAGGTTCCTTAAGGGCGGCCGTATCCGGGGACGGTAGTGCCACCTGTTTACACAAGCGTGTGAGCGCTTTATTCACCCTAGGGGGTGTTTCCCAACGTGCCCTATCCTCTGGCGGGAAGGGGTATGATGCTAATAACTTTTTAGGAATTAACAATTTTTATCGGGGGAAACCCACGCATCATCACACACTTCATTTAATTCCTCAGATGCAGGAAAAACTACAGGCAGTTTTTTCTCACCCAACATAATACCCTTTTTAGTGGTACTGGTATTATCAGAAATGTGTAAAAACATTTTCCATAGCCTCAATCATGTAACGTGTGGCCCTACTGGAAGTCACATTCGTCTCTTAATCGTCGACACTGGAATCAGTATCCGTGTCGGCGTCTGTATCTGCCATCTGCGGTAACGGGCGTTTTAGAGCCCCTGATGGCTTTTGAGACACCTGGACAGGCACAGGCTGAGTCGCCGGCTGTCTCATGTCATCAATCTTTTGTAAAGAGCTGACACTGTCACATAATTCCTTCCATAAGCTCATCCACTCAGGTGTCGACTCCCTAGGGGGTGACATCTCTGTTATAGGCAATTGCTCCGCCTCCACCTCATTTTCCTCCTCATACATGTCGACACAATGTACCGACACACAGCACACACACAGGGAATGCTCTGATAGAGGACAGGACCCCACTAGCCCTTTGGGGAGACAGAGGGAGAGTATGCCAGCACACACCAGAGCGCTATATATATATATATATACAGGGATAACCTTATATAAGTGTTCCCATAATAGCTGCTGTATTGTTATACTGCGCCTAATTAGTGCCCCCCTCTCTTTTTTAACCCCTTTCTGTAGTGTAGTAACTGCAGGGGAGAGCCTGGGAGCTTCCCTCCAACGGAGCTGTGAGAGAAAATGGCGCCAGTGTGCTGAGGAGATAGGCTCCGCCCCCTTCTCGGCGGCCTTTTCTCCCGTTTTTCTGTGGAATCTGGCAGGGGTTAAAATACACCCATATAGCCCTGGGGGTTACATGTGGTGTATTTATGCCAGCCAAGGTGTTTTACATTGCTGCTCAGGGCGCCCCCCCCTAGCGCCCTGCACCCTCAGTGACCGGAGTGTGAAGTGTGCCTGAGTAACAATGGCGCAAAGCTGCAGTGCTGTGCGCTACCTTGTTGAAGACTGATGTCTTCTGCCGCCGATTTTTCCGGACCTTTTCTTGCTTCTGGCTCTGTAAGGGGGCCGGCGGCGCGGCTCCGGGACCGAGCTCCGAGGCTGGGCCTGTGTTCGGTCCCTCTGGAGCTAATGGTGTCCAGTAGCCTAAGAAGCCCAATCCACTCTGCACGCAGGTGAGTTCGCTTCTTCTCCGCTTAGTCCCTCGATGCAGTGAGCCTGTTGCCAGCAGGTCTCACTGAAAATAAAAAACCTAAAACTAAACTTTTCACTAAGAAGCTCAGGAGAGCCCCTAGTGTGCACCCTTCTCGGCCGGGCACAAAAATCTAACTGAGGCTTGGAGGAGGGTCATAGGGGGAGGAGCCAGTGCACACCAGGTAGTCCTAAAGCTTTTACTTTTGTGCCCAGTCTCCTGTGGAGCCGCTATTCCCCATGGTCCTTACGGAGTTCCCAGCATCCACTAGGACGTCAGAGAAAATAGAAATACTGCACTCACCCCTCAATCCACTTCACATTGACAACCTGGGTGCGATCAACAAACGCTTCTCCCTCACGACTTCCCCTTCCCCTCTAACGTCTCTTTGGAGACATCCCTTATTCCCACCAGAGTCCCCTGATAAATGGGCTGCCCCCTGGCTATCGGCCGGAATCACCCGTTTTTGCACTTTGTTGGGCAGTCCGCTCCATCTACTTTTGCAGATTTCTAAGAACGTTATAACCTCCCCGCCACCCTTCACTACCCCGATCTGAAGATCAACCATTTTGTGCACACTCAATGCCACCCCAGAACCTTTTGCCAACCCTCACCTTTTGAACGTCAATGCCAGTACTCTGTAGGTCGTAAAGAAGTTATGGGAGTCATTCCGAGTTGTTTGCTAGCTGCTTTCGGTCGCAGCGCGGCGATAAGGTGAAAAAGCGGCATTTATGCGCATGCGTATGGGGCGCAGTGCGCACACGCGACGTACTTTCACACAAAACTATGCAGTTTCACACAAGGTCAACGACGCTTTCCAGTCGCAGTGCTGGCCGCAGAGTGATTGACAGGAAGTGGGTGTTTCTGGGGAGTAACTGGCCGTTTTCGGGGAGTGTGTGTAAAAACGCAGGCGTGCACGAAAAAAACGCAGGAGTGGCTGGGGAAACGGGGGAGTGGCTGGCCGAACGCAGGGCGTGTTTGTGACGTCAAACCAGGAACGAAACTGTCTGAAGTGATCGCTAGGTAGGAGTAGGTTTGGATCTGCTCATAAACTGCACAATCTTTTTTGTAGCAGTTCTGCGAACCTTTCGTTCGCACTTCTGCTAAGCTAAGATACACTCCCAGAGGGCGGCGGCCTAGCGTCTGTACTGCTGCTAAAAGCAGCTAGCGAGCGATCAACTCGGAATGAGGGCCTATATCTGTACTATACCATTCTATTTTATCCCCCAAATCCCCCCACAAAGAATCTTTCTAAACAGCCTGGGAACGTGACCTTGGGACACAACTAGACAACGAAGAATGGTCTCGAATCCGACAACGGCTCGCTAAAGCCTCCATTAATGTCAGCATTAGCAAAACTGCCTATAAAGTATACACCCGTTGGTACTTGACCCCCGATAAACTGCATCATATATATATACCCACACTCCTCAGCTCAATGCTGGTGAGGCTGTGGCATTGTGGGCACCTTTCTTCATATCTGGTGGGAATGCCCAGTGATCCAACTGTTCTGGAATATAGCGGTAACCCTTATGGCAAATGTTACCTCCTGTTCTGTGCCTATGTATTCATCAATATTCCTTCTCCACAAGCCGCTTCCTTCTGCGTCAAAATCAGAAAATAAACTGATCTTTCATATATCTAAAGCTTCTAATCGTGGAAATCTCCTCTACCTCCAACAAAGAGTGCCCTAATTAATAGATTGTGGTACGTTTCCCCCATGGAATATATTACCTCCCTCCTCAACAACACTGTATCCACATACCAACAGGTACGGGATTCATGGTATACCTTTCACTCCTCTCCTTTCCCAGGAGTCCCCTCGTGATACTTCTCCTCCTTCTAGTACTACCCCTCCTCCTTTTCACCCCCCCCTTCCCCCACCCCACTCTGCCCCCTCATTTCTCTCACTGGTTTTCTCTTTTTAGTAGAGATGAGCGGGTTCGGATGTAACGCAAGAATTAACGCCAGTTCGGTTTTATCCTGATATTTCTTATTGGCTATCCAAAACACGTGATGTCCGTGAGCCAATAAGATGCCGTTTTGAGAACAGAGTAAAACCGAACCTGCTCATCTCTACTTTTTAGGTATCACTTTGTCTTTTTTATGTTTTTCTTTTCCTCTAAATTTTACCATAAATTTTATTTTTTTTATATTAAATTTTTATTGAGTTTTCATACAAATTACAGTTACATTTAGATAGGTAAGTAAAATCAAGGGGGGACACGTACACAACAGAACTAATAAAGACAAGGGGGGGAAGGTTATGTATCAGGGAAATCTTAATACAACAATGAAATCAGAGTATAATGAAGGGAAGGAGGTCTGCATCACTTAGCAAGTTAAGGTCCAGTGTGGACCGGAGAGCGAAGCACAGAAAGGTCAGGTAAGTCAGTCGGGGCATCAACTATACCCATTTGGCCTGATCTCTCCTTATATAGGGACCATTTAAACCATTTCTTACTAATAGAGGTAGTCCCTGAAGAATAATTGCCCTCTGCTGTTTCGAAGACATAATGTTGATGGACTCTATTTTCTATCATCGATAAATTGGGGATGACCGCCGACTTCCATTTGGAGGCAATGGCGGCCTTAGAGGCTATGAGAATGTGGCCTAAAAGGTATCTATCACAACTAGACATCTCACCATAGTAATAATGAAAGAGTGCCAAGAGGGGGTCAGGTATAAGGACCACTCCTAGTATGTGGGAAATGAAAAGGAACACCTCCTTCCAGAGCGACCGGATTGCCGGACATAGCCAAAAAACATGAAGGATATCTCCCACCATCCCACAATTCCTCCAGCAACTAGAGGAGACATCAGGCCAAATCTTATGCAGACGTTCCGGTGTAAAATATACCCTATGTACCAATTTATAATACATTTCACAATGATTCACACATTTAGAAATTTTAAAGCAAGATTTAAAGATATTTTTCCAGATATCTTCGGTGAAGATCGCAGGGAGGTCTTTTTCCCATTTAGTCTGTGAGGGGAATACTCCATGCCGGGACTCAGTCACAAGATGTTGGTACCATCTGGAGATGCCACCCCTATTACCGCTAGGCACTAGAAGAGACATCAATAATTTAGGGAGACCGGTATGGAGGACTCGGTTGGGAAAGCAGCTTTGAAGCCAATGCCGCATTTGCAGGTATTTATGAAAATCTTGTTTAGGTACCTGAAATTGTTCCTGGAGTAAGGAAAAGGGGACCAAAACACCGTCTTGAAGGACATCCCCTAGAATGGAGAGGCCTACGTCCTGCCAATGGTGTAAGTGCAAATCTGGGATCAATAGGGCTATAGCATGGAGAGACAGTTGGGGGGAGGGCAGAACGTCAGCAGGGAGAGATTTAATTACGGTACTCCATGCAGGCAACGTTGCGTGGACCACGGAACACTCATCAACTCTAGCAGGGATTGAAATGGTGGGCAACCAGAACAAGTCCGGCAGTGTAAAGGGGAATACAGCATTCTGTTCTAAGGATATCCATGGTTTAGCGGTGCCTTGGGTAAACCAATCTCTGGCCTGGGCGAGTAAACAAGCAGTGTGGTATCTCTCTAAATCTGGATACGCGACTCCACCGGCACACTTTGGAGCAATTAAAGTGGATTTCGCTATCCTCAGCTTTGAGCCCCCCCCATACATAGTTGGTTAATAAACGATTAAATCTATTACAAATATCTTTAGGGAAGGTCCTGGGGATGGTACGGAAAAGGTACATCAATTTTGGTAAGAGAACCATCTTCGCAACTGCCACCCGTCCAACCCAGGAAGCCTCCTGCATCATCCAGTCTTTAATAAACAGTTCAAATGCCCGAAAGAGTGGGTCGTAGTTACACCCCATTAAATCCCGCTCCCTAGATATATGTACACCCAAATATTTAAGCGATCTGAGTTGCCACGCGTACTTATAATCATTCTTTAGACGTCTAAGAGCGCTATCAGAAATATTCAGAGGGAGGGCTTCGGTCTTAGTAGTGTTCAGCTTGTAGTAGGAGACCGCTGCATAAGAGTCCAAGAGAGAATGTAAATGTGGTAAAGACGATTCAGGCTCTCTAAGGCATACTAAAATATTGTCAGCAAAAAGACAGATTTTATGGGGCATCCCTCCTATCACCGGACTCACAATTGAGTCTAACACCCTAATTCGCTCCGCCAGAGGCTCAACAGCCAGAACAAAGATGAGGGGTGATAATGGGCAACCCTGACGGGTCCCATTAGTAATATTAAATGTAGAGGAGTTGCAACCATTGATGAAAACTGAAGCCGAGGGCGAGGAGTACAAAGCCAAAATGGAGTAGAGTATCCTACCCGCAAACCTAAAACGGCTCAGGGTAGCCCGTAAATAGTCCCAGTGGAGCCTGTCGAATGCTTTTTCTGCATCCAGAGAAAGGACCAAGAGAGGCTCGCCCCGGACCTGGCAGCGTTCAATCAAATTAATAACCCTACGTGTATTATCTGACGCTTGCCGGCCCAAAACAAAACCCACCTGGTCAGGGTTGATCAAACTAGGTAAGAGAGGGGATATCCTATTCGCAACCAACTTAGCAAACAATTTCAGGTCAGTGTTCAGCAATGCTATTGGGCGGTAATTCTGAACCACTGTAAGAGATTTGCCTGGTTTAGGGATGGTAACTATCCGGGCCTCTAACATCTTATTCGGGAAACATGTGGAGTCAGAGGCTTCATTGAAGACTGACGTTAAAAGTGGGGCAAGGGTTGATTTAAATGTTTTATAAAAGTTAGAGGGGTATCCATCTGGGCCGGGGGCCTTATTTACTGGACAGGAATCTATGGCTGCTTCGACTTCTTCGAGTAACCAGGGAGAGCTAAGGGATTCACGAGTCTGAGAATCAATAGTGGGGAGGGATAACCCATCCAAAACCCCAGCAATATCTGCCAAAGTGGGCTGAGGGGTACCAGGGTCATCTCTGAGGTTATATAGCTGCGAATAATATTCAGCAAATGCATTAGCTATCTCAACCGGATCGGTTACTTTAACTCCAGTAGATGTATGGATAGCATGTATGCGTTCCTTAGCTCTACGCCCCCTCAATTTACGCGCCAGCAAACGTCCCGCTCTATTACCAAGCATATAGTATTTTTGATTAAGCCGCTGCAAATTGCGGTGAACTTCAGTTAAGGCAAATGTATTCACCTTTTCACGGGCAGCAAGGAGTTGCTTAAAGAGGGATTTATTATCGGGGCTAATTTTATGCACAGATTCCAGTCGGGCAGCCTCTCTTTCGGCCGAGGCGTACCTGTCTCTATACTCACGTTTGAGTCTAGCCGCTATTTGGATTGCAGAGCCTCTAACCACGGCTTTCAGAGAACACCAATGAGTGAAAACGGATGTATCCTTGGGGCAATTAGTAGCCAGATATAAATCTAGAGATTGCTGGATGGCCTGATGAGCCTCAGGGGGGGCAAGAAGGTACGGACCCAGTCTCCAGGGGCCATGGGGGACCACCCTCTTACTGGTATCCCAAACTACAACAAGTGGCGAGTGATCTGACCAAGTATGAGCTATGGACGTGGGAATAGAAAGTGTAATCTCGCTCTGCAGGGTGTTAGGCCCTCCATACATCATACAACGCATACTCGGCTAGCAGTTGACCAAATTTGCCTGAGGGATCCTGGGCCGGACTACTACGAAGGGTTCGGGTTGGACGGGAGCGGTCAATAGTGGGATCCAGCACCATATTGAAGTCTCCAAGGATCAAAAGCGCCCCCCTAGTACGTTCCTGGAGAATTCTACAAAAGGTTCTAAGAAATGAGATTTGTTTGGTATTAGGGGCATAGCAAGAGACCAGAGTGGTCTCTAAATTATCTAGCTGACCCACTAAAATTAAATATCTCCCGTCAGGATCTTCATATTTAGAGGACAGAACAAACGGGCAGTGTTGCGCTATAAGAAGAGCCACGCCAGCTTTCTTGGCGGGTCCATTTGCAGTATAGCAATAGGGGTAACGTGAATTAGTGAAAAGGGGGGGATTTTGACTCTGAAAGTGCGTCTCCTGTACCGCTACCACATGCGCCTTAAGCTTATGAAAATAATTCAAGGCCACTCTTCGTTTTTTGGGGAGAATTAAGCCCTTTGGCATTAATAGAGACTATATTCACCATATTCAACTACAAGTAGGGCTGATGACTCCATTGACCAATTTCTGTGCTTACACTGATATACCTGATAGGGGGGGTGGAAACATATCAGAGAACAGGGGGGAAGACAAAACTAAATTGATCTCTCTTGAGATCACAACCAGTCGCCATAATGTGGCGGCTGTGTAGACTAAAGGGGAGGTTAGAGGCATAACTCCCACCCGCCGCCATACTTTTATACTGTAAACTAAAGAACACAAGAACATCTTGATAATACGAGAACAGATGAATACACATGTGTGTAAGCAAAACCTTAAGAGCAGATAAGGCGGAACAGAAACGCTCCAACATGGAAACATAACGCAGAAATCAAACATTAGAACCATTCCAGCGACTCTTACTACTTATTAAGCTACCCCAACAGACCAACATTAATAATAAACTGCTATGTCCGGGGAGGCGCCAGGCACATCGCCCAAAAACAGGGCAATTGGTCAAACAAAATATGCAAGCAGGAGAAACATGGACAAATCGCCCACCATACTCAGCGCCTCCCCAAACACACCACGGCCTTTTCAGACAGGGGCAAAGGTAATATTGACATAGCAAACAACCATATCTGGAGAGTCACTGGAGTCACAACAGTAGAAACATAGCAACTATGTAAGCTGCCCGACCTAGAGCAGTCGTCCTCACTTCACCGAGGACCAGTCCTGCTGAAGTCGACGGGGGGAGGAGTCCGCAGAAGGTCCCGCAATGTTCCATGATTTAAGCAATTTCGCCCCTTCATCTGCAGTAGAGATAGAGACCGTAGAGCCATCTCGGGGAATCAACAGCTTGGTAGGGAAACCCCAACGATAAGGGATATCAGCCTTTCTGAGGGCCGCAGTGAAAGGGTGAAACGATCGTTGTTTGTAGAGGGTGGCTGCAGACAAATCACCGAAGAGTTGAAGACCTTGAAGGGCTGAAGATGTGTCAGACGTCGGTCTAGATGCTTTCAGTAAGGCCTCTTTAACGTGAAAGTAGTGCATCCTCATTAGGACATCTCTAGGGGCATCGCCTGGGGCCGCTCTGGCCTTCGGTAACCGGTGTATTCGGTCAATAAGGAAGTCTGCAGATGGAGACTTAGGTAATAGAGCTTTAAATAGGGCCACGGCGTAATCATGCAAACTGCTGTGCGACACCGACTCGGGGACCCCACGCAATTTAAGATTGCAAACGGCGCAATCTGTCCTCCAGATCTGTGACTTTGTCCCGCAAAAGCTTCACCTCCGCCTCTAATGCATCATGAGAGTCCAGTAGGCCGTTATTGGACCCCACGACTTCCTCCATTTTAGTTTCCAAATGGTCAGTGCGGCCACCCAGGTCATCTATAGATTGTTGACATGCCGTCAATGTGGTACGGAACTCAGCTGCCACCTCTTCCTTAAAGCGAGACAAAAGTAACTTCATGGTGCCCACAGTGAGGGCATCTCCATCTCCGACCTTGTCCAGACTCGTAGCAACTGTAGATGCAGAAGGGGGCACCTCCAGAGAGGGAGGAGTCTGAGGGACTGCGTCTTTTGTAGAGGTCCCAGTGGCTTTAGAACCAGGCATTTTCGGAGATGACTTGAAAAATGAAAGCTGCTGGCCAGGCTTAGATGGTTTGCCGCGTCTAGAAGGCATAATAAGGCACAGAGGAAGATAGCTCAACGGTTCCAGACACAGAGGATGGAAAAATCTGAAGGCTCCACTGTCTCGTGGACTATCAAGACATCACGTAGATAATGGCAGGGGTGGGAGAGAACTCTCGTATTACATTGGCATGAGCAGGGCTGACAGGGCTATGAGGCTAGCCATCCTCTTATGCGCACAAAAGAAACACTGGGGGGGAGCTCCAGCACAGCACCCCAAGTACACTGGGGACTATCAGGCTAGGACGGCAGGCTATGTAAGATAAGGGCCTCTGTATAGGATATTATAACTTGAAGAAGAACTCCCAGCAACTCCAGGTGCAGATAGAGGGGTGCAGCCCATCCACAAGGGAGGATTCCAGACGGAGGAGGGATGTGTCGGTAGGGCTGGGGGCCAGGCCCGTTGCAATCACCCCTACGGCTGTATTATTATGGGCTTC
This sequence comes from Pseudophryne corroboree, assembly GCF_028390025.1. Lineage (NCBI taxonomy): Eukaryota > Metazoa > Chordata > Amphibia > Anura > Myobatrachidae > Pseudophryne > Pseudophryne corroboree. Next base: position 34,245,262 of record NC_086452.1, read on the forward strand.
CAACTTCAGCCCCCGGATCTAGCGTAAAATGACTGGAGGCCGCAGGAAGCTGCGCTGACCTCCTGTGCTGCCCAGCGAGCCACCCACAGCCGTGGACGGACTCGCAGAGGGGCAGGGGCACTACGGGACCTCCGGGCGTCCAAGGGTGAGCCGTGGGGGGGGGGGGGGGGGGGGGACTCGTCGCCCGCACGGGGCCGTTCTTACCCCAGGGTGCGGGAAGGCGCTGTTGTAGGGCCCCAGGTATACGGGGGGTACTCACAGAGACAGCCGCTGAACTTCTGACAAGCAGGGGGGGGGCCGCGGCCAGGCCGGTGGTCCGCTCGCAGCAGCGGGGGATGGGCGCCTGTCTAGATCTCGCGGGAGGGAGAAGACGCAGTCACCTCGGTGGAGCCGGGGCAGCAAGCCGCGCACACCCGGGGGCCGCTGGACGTCTCCTCCGGGCCGCCGCCGAGTCTCTCCTCTTCACTCGGCACCCAAGATGGCCGCCGCCCGGGCTCCGGAGTGCGCGGCCCGGCTTCGATCCGATCCCGGAGTGCTCCTGTTGGTCGGTAAGGAGCACTGGGCAGGCTGTAGTGATGTCCAAGCAGGGGACAGGGTCCAGGCAGGCTCCCCAGACGCCCCGGGAGGGCAAACCACGCGGTCGGGGGTATGGGCAGAAATCGAGGCCCTGGCTTCAGGGCAGCGAGTAGGCCGCAATCCGCGGGAGCCAGGAAACCGACTCCGCAGCACTGACTCACTGCCTGCTCCAGTGGAATATAACGCTGACCAGAGCATATAGGGCAGGAAAATAAGCGTGAGGAGGCTTTTTTTTATTCAGAAACTCCCAGGTTTTTTTTATTATAATTTTTTTTAAACGTATTTAATGTTTCTTTAGACTCTCTTTTTATTGCGCTGTATTATCGGAGTATGCTGCATTTTACTGCTTAGTTATATTGTTGGATTGTTCAGAACTGCCAAATATTGACTCGTGTACCTGTTTATACTCAACACCTTGTGAACCGTTGTTATTGTTGACTTTTTATTCATGTCAGACAGTACTCTTTATAAACACAATAAAATAAAACAAATTGTTTCAAATAAATAAATAAATACTGCATTGGATTCTGCAATACCCCATAACGTACAATACCTAATTGGTAAGTGTTATCCATCTGCACCGCCGGGCGGGGTATATCGTCATGGTGTCCTGGCTCATCAATATAGGACACTGTACTCATAGAGCTATCAGGGAAATAAAAAAAAAGTTGTATTATAATAACATCCAATCAGAGTAACAAGGCGGGCTTGACACAGAGCTTCTCAAAAATATGGCAGTGTGAAGTGAACTACTTTCTGAGTTCTACATGGTTCTGCTAGTAACCGGTGATATCACTGATCCTCTTCATAGCCAAGAATATGGGAGACAGCGTTACATAGAGGAATTTAAGGTAATACCAACCTGGTTTAGCATTAATACTAATTGCCGCTTTAAATGTAGAAACTGTCTCACCGAAAACACGTCAGGCACCCGTACACTGCCGACTGCTACATAGTGAGCCGTACTGTGAGAGTACCATGTCTAGGTCGACAGTCATTAGGTCAATCCCATATTGTTGACATGCACTAGGTTGAAGGGTCAAAAGGTAGACAGTGCTTAAGGTCGACGTTGCAATAGTCGACACAAGCTTTTGTGGGGATTTGCCATGTTTTTCCAGCTTTTGAGTTACTATCCACATGGTCTACGATTGGGAATAGTAACCCGTGGCAGACGCTGCTCCTAGTGTGGCAAGCCTACACATTTCCAATGACGCGTTCAGCGTGACCGACGCCAGAATCCCGACATTGCTCAGGAGACCGGCGCAGGGTCACTGACAGCCGACATCCAGAAGGTAAGTGTCGGGGTTCAGGGTTAGGGCCCGGGGGACAGGGTTAGGCACTATGGGGTGGGGGGGGGGGTGGGGTTAGCGCTAGCTTCCACGCCCGAGGGTCATCAGCAGCAGACACCGCCGGAGGGTTAAGCTAGGGGACAGGGGGGGATAGAAATATCCCTCCGATGTCAGGCTCTTCAATGTCGGGATGCCAGAGTCAGTCATGTAACTGCCGACATGCCGACCACTGGGATTTAATGTGTATTCCATGCTATGCTTAAGTATACAAAATGACACCCAAAAAACTTGTTGACTTTTTTGTGTGTCGACCATTGACATGGCAACCTTTCGACCTTACACACTGTCTACTTTTTGCCTGCTGACCTTTTGACCCTGACGACCTAATGACGGTTTATCTAGACAGTAGATCTCTATACCACACCCGTACTGTGACGCATTTATCACGAGCGAAGAAAACTCTGGGTAAATGGAAATATTGTGCAAGCATTGCTTACTGCGTGCCGCATGGCGAATGAGACACCAAATGTAAAGACAATGACGTCACGCTACACCGCTCTGAGCGTCTGCCATGTCAGGCGTCCTGCGCAGTAACACATAGAGACACCAGGTGTATGGGACACATCTGTATGACTGGCAGTGCAGGTAACACACACCTGGATACAGGGATATCGTCAGACAAGAATCGGAACATAGTGTGGCATGTAGCAGGATTCCACATGAAGGTAATGTGGAATGTCTGGATGTCCCTGGTTTAGCAGAGCAAGAAACACAGCAGGATTGAAGGGTTCAAGTGTTGCCTCAATCAGTTGCCAGTTAGAGGCTGACTTAATTAATTAAACACCACCTGTGATCTGCCTTTAAGTATGTGTTCAGGACACAGGGGCTTTGGGCTCTGATGGTGATTAGCACCCAGAGAGGGGATGTGGGGATGTGGGCATGAGGGGAGGAGGGGATGTGGGGATGTGAGGATGAGGGGATGTGGGGATGAGGGGATGTGGGGATGAGGGGATGTGGGAATGAGAGGATGTGGGGATGAGGGGATGTGGGGATGAGGGGATGTGGGGATGAGGGCATGTGGCCATGAGGGGATGTGGGCATGAGGGGATGTGGGGATGTGGCCATGAGGGGATGAGGGGATGTGGGCATGAGGGGATGTGGGGATGAGAGGATGTGGGGATGAGGTGATGTGGGCATGAGGGGATGTGGAGGTGATGTGGGGATGTGGGGATGAGGGGATGTGGGGATGAGGTGATGTGGGGATGTGGGCATGAGAGGATGTGGGGATGTGAGGATGAGGGGATGTGGGGATGAGAGGATGTGTGGATGAGAGGATGTGGGGATGTGGGCATGAGGGGATGAGAGGATGTGGGGATGAGGTGATGTGGGCATGAGGGGATGAGGAGATGTGGGGATGAGGGAATGAGGAGATGTGGGGATGAGGGAATGAGGAGATGTGGGGATGAGGGAATGAGGAGATGTGGGGATGAGGGAATGAGGAGATGTGGGGATGAGGGAATGAGGAGATGTGGGGATGAGGGAATGAGGAGATGTGGGGATGAGGGAATGTGGGGATGTGAGGATGAGGCCATGAGGGGATGTGGGCATGAGGGGATGAGGGGATGTGGGGATGAGGGAATGAGGAGATGTGGGGATGAGGGAATGAGGAGATGTGGGGATGAGGGAATGTGGGGATGTGAGGATGAGGCCATGAGGGGATGAGGGGATGTGGGCATGAGGGGATGTGGGGATGTGGGGATGAGAGGATGTGGGGATGAGGTGATGTGGGCATGAGGGGATGTGGGGATGTGAGGATGAGGGGATGTGGGGATGAGGAGATGTGGGGATGAGGAGATGTGGGGATGAGGGGATGAGGGGATGTGGGGATGAGGTGATGTGGGGATGTGGGCATGAGAGGATGTGGGGATGCGGGATGTGGGGATGTGAGGATGAGGGGATGTGGGGATGAGAGGATGTGGGGATGAGAGGATGTGGGGATGAGAGGATGTGGAGATGAGAGGATGAGGGGATGAGAGGATGTGGGGATGAGAGGATGTGGGGATGTGAGGATGAGGGGATGTGGGCATGAGGGGATGTGGGGATGAGAGGATGTGGGGATGAGGTGATGTGGGCATGAGGGGATGAGGAGATGTGGGGATGAGGGAATGAGGAGATGTGGGGATGAGGGAATGAGGAGATGTGGGGATGAGGGGATGTGAGGATGAGGGGATGTGGGGATGAGGGGATGAGGGAATGTGGGGATGAGGGGATGTGGGGATGAGGAGATGTGGGGATGAGGGGATGTGGGGATGAGGGGATGAGGGGATGTGGGGATGTGAGGATGTGGGGATGAGGGGATGTGGGGATGAGAGGATGTGGAGATGAGGGGATGTGAGGATGAGGGGATGTGGGGATGAGGAGATGTGGGGATGAGGTGATGTGGGGATGTGGGGATGAGGGGATGTGGGAATGAGGTGATGTGGGGATGTGGGCATGAGAGGATGTGGGGATGCGGGGATGTGAGGATGAGGGGATGTGGGGATGAGGGGATGTGGGGATGTGAGCATGAGGGGATGTGGGGATGAGGGGATGTGGGGATGTGAGGATGTGGGGATGAGGGGATGTGGGGATGAGGAGATGTGGGGATGTGGGGATGAGGGGATGTGGGGATGAGGTGATGTGGGGATGTGGGCATGAGAGGATGTGGGGATGTGAGGATGAGGGGATGTGGGGATGAGGGGATGAGGGGATGTGGGGATGAGGGGATGAGAGGATGTGGGCATGAGAGGATGTGGGGATGTGAGGATGAGGGGATGTGGGGATGTGGGCATGAGGGGATGTGGGGATGAGGGAATGTGGGGATGAGGGAATGTGGGGATGAGGGAATGTGGGGATGTGGGGATGAGGGAATGTGGGGATGTGGGGATGTGAGGATGAGGGGATGAGGGAATGTGGGGATGAGGGGATGTGGGGATGAGGGGATGAGGGGATGTGGGGATGTGGGCATGAGGGGATGTGGGGATGAGGGGATGTGGCCATGAGGGGATGTGGGGATGAGAGGATGTGGGGATGAGAGGATGTGGGGATGTGGGCATGAGGGGATGAGGGGATGTGGAGATGTGGAGATGTGGGGATGAGGAGATGTGGGGACGTCAGGGCACTGATCCTGTGATGTGCTGATGTGAACCTACTGCTATACCGATATGCTGTGTCAAAACTGCAAGCCAGGTGTATGAAGCTAACCTGCTGCTGTTACCTGCCTGAGAATAAAGTGGAGCTGTGTGAACTTTGAACCCAGCGTATGTGACCCTCTTATCACAATATGTATAAGATATAATTGACCCCCTAGCAGACCTGCACCCCCATGCCTTTGTATGACAGACAGACAGACGTACTCTTTGGAGTCTCTGGGCCTGCTGAAGCTGCCTCGAGGTTTGATTTCATGGCTACTCAGAGATGAAACGCTCCCTCTCTTCTTCAGCAGGCGAGCGGCCTTATCTTTCGCTGCGTCAGACATTCCTACAAATGTTAAGGTGACGTCGGGAGATATCTGGAAAACATGAGCTGCAGATTGAAAAAAAACACAGTATAGTAAATTGTCAGGTGGCAGAGTAAATGTCTGAGGTCATCAGAAGGTAGGATTCGGGGCTTCATGTCAACGTTGATAAAATGCTGACATGGTCAGAATATCGACAATTCGTTTGTCAGGTAAGTCTACCCCTACACCTAACGTGGATGTGAAGATTTTGCCAATGTCGACATTCCATATGTCAATATTCTGGTCATGTACACATTTTCCATGTATTGACACATGTCAACATCATAACTATCACCATTATGCATGTAGACACTATCAACGTCAACAAACCGACCGCAAACCCCTGCATTACTCGTTCCTATAAATCTGTGTCTGAGTCTGTAACTTTCTACATGTTATTAAACTACAACTCCCAGCATTCACTGCCAGGATTGCCGACATCCATATATTTTTCATGCTATAAAGTTTAAATGGATAAGCCGATTCTGCATTAGGTCTGGTAGTGTGCGTCTGGGTCTGGGTATTACGGTAAGTAAAAAGGAGATTTATGGTAAGAACTTACCTTTGTTAAATCTCTTTCTGCGAGGTACACTGGGTTCCACAGGGATAACATCGGGGTGTAGAGTAGGATCTTGATCCGAGGCACCAACAGGCTAAAAGCTTTGAGTGTTCCCAGGATGCTTAGCGCCGCCACCTCTATAACCCCGCCTCCAGGCACAGGAGCTCAGTTTTGTTAACCAGTCCAATGCAGTAGCAGGTAAGAGAGACGACAACAGTTAGTAGCCACATACACTACATTCTCAAGACAGGAGAAGGTACCAGCGGCTAATATCATACAAACCCAAAGCGGCTAAGTGCGTCAGGGTGGGCGCCCTGTGGAACCCAGTGTACCTCACAGAAAGAGATTTAACAAAGGTAAGTTCTTACCATAAATCTGCTTTTCTGCTGCGGGGTACACTGGGGTTCCACAGGGATAACATCGGGGATGTCCTAAAGCAGTTCCTCATGGGAGGGGACGTACTGTAGCGGGCACGAGAACCCGGCGTCCAAAGGAGGCATCCTGGGAAGCGGAAGAATCAAAGGCATAGAACCTTATGAACGTGTTCACTGAGGACCACGTAGCCGACTTGCACAACTGTTCAAGGGTCGCACCACGGCAGGCCGCCCAAGAAGGTCCAACAGACCGAGTAGAATGGGCTTTGATGGTAGCAGGAGCTGGAAGGCCTGTACATAAGCATGTGCAATCACCATTCTAATCCATCTGGCCACGGTCTGCTTATTAGCAGGCCAGCCACATTTGTGAAAACCAAAAAGGACAAAGAGGGAATCAGATCTCCTAAGAGAAGCTGTTCTCTTCACATAAATACGGAGAGCCCATACCATGTCCAAAGACCGCTCTTTGGAGGACAAACCTGGAGAGGTAAATGCCGGCCAAAAATCTCCTGGTTAAGGTGGAAAGACGACACCACCTTAGGAAAATAACCAGGGCGAGTTCTAAGAACCGCCCGGTCACGGTGCAAAATCACAAAGGGTGACCTACAGGACAAGGCACCCAAGTCTGAAACCCGTCTAGCAGAGGCAATAGTCAGCAAGAACAAGACCTTAAGAGTAAGCCAATAGTGCTCCCAGGTGCACCATACTCTGAGCAGGGACCAGGGAAGATTTCTTCCATTTGATGAGCCACCCGTGGGCTTGCAGGAATTGGACCGTCAGTTCCAGATGACAGAGGAGAACCTCTGGAGAGTTCGCCAGGATCAACAAGGCGTCCAGATACGGCAGGATCCTAATACCCCGACGACGGAGTAGAGCCGTCATGACCGCCATGACCTTGATGAAAATTCTCGGAGCCGTGGTCAGACCAAAAGGTAAGGCCTGGAATTGAAAATGGAGGTTGCCAATAGCAAACCGCAGGTATTGCTGATGCAACACTGCAATAGGTATATGCAGGTAAGCATCCTGTATGTCCAGGGATACCATATAGTCCTTGGGCTTCAAAGACAGAACAATAGAGCGAAGAGTTTCCATACGGAATTTGGAAACTTTCACAAACTTGTTCAAAGACTTGAGGTTTCGGAACTAGGGACAGCGTTAAATAGTACCCCTTGCCTCTCTGAGCCAGAGGCACTGCCAGAGTCGGCCCTAACCAATATGATGCCCTAGGCAAGATCTTGGCTGGTGCCCCCTAGCACTGCCGCTAGTTCTGCAGGAGATGCCTGGCATGAGTAAGCTGGCAGCTCTGCTAACGTCGGGCGCCTTTTGTTTATGAAAATGCATCATATTATTTGCATTACTATGCAGCTAGGATGCACAAACAGCTTCTGCTGATTAAAATGATATGCAGCATGTCTATATTCTGTGTGCGACTGCGGCTACATTACAGTGATTTCAAGGAATACACTGCAACGTATCATTTTGTATGCAGATACAGCCACAGTCACACACAGAATATAGGCATGCCGCATATCATTCTAATCAGCAGAAGCTGCTGGTGCCCCTAAGCATACCAAATGCCCTAGGCATTTGCCTAGTTTGCCTATGTCTAAGGCCGGCTCTGGGCACTGCCACTATCACTCCCGTGTCCAGGAGGGATTGCACCACCAGATGGAGAGTTTTTGCTTTCACCGGATCCGTAGGGACGTTTGTCAAGCGAAACTGATGACGTTTCTTGAAAGAAATGACGTATCCGTGAGCAACGACTTCCCTTACCCAGGCGTCCGAAGTGGTCTGTGACCATACCTGCGCAAACCGTAGAAGTCGGTCTTCCACCCTGGGATCCCCCAGAGGGAGGCCCGCATGTCATGCGGCAGGCTTGTCTGCTTTGGAAGCAGGCTGATGGGCAGCCCAGGCACGTTTAGGTTTGGGCTTAGTGGGTTTGGAAGTGCGAGCCTGTTTCGGGTACGCCTGACCCTTCACTTTACCTGGAGGTCGAAAGGAATGAAAGGAAGTACTCTTAGCCTTCGGGGCCGAAGGTGTAGTACTAGGTAGACATGCAGTCTTAGCCGATGCTAAGTCAGCGACAATCCTATTGAAGTATTCCCCAAAAAGTATGTTTCCCTTAAAAGGGATCACCTCCAAGGTCTTTTTAGAGTCCAGATCTACAGACCAAGACCGCAACCAGAGGATCCGGCGAGCCAGAATGGACGTAGTAGACGCTTTGGCCGCCGGGATACCTGCATTAGATGCCGCCTACTGAATTAATGAGAGCCTGTAATAATGTATGAAAGACACTGTCTGGCATTATCAGGAAAATTAGACGGTAGTTCCGCTTCAACTTCCTGAACCCAGGCCTCTATAGCTTTAGCAGCCCAAGAGGCCGCAATAGTAGGCTTATGCACAGCTCCAGCAAGAGTGTAAACGGACTTCAAGCAACCCTCCACACGTTTATCCATCGGTTCCTTCAGAGAGGTGACGGTAGTGACAGGCAGGGCAGATGACACCACCAGACGTGCGACTTGTGAGTCCACCGGAGGCGGTGTTACCCAAGTTTTACTTAACTCTGCAGCTCGGCGATAACGAGCTATCATCTTTTTAGACAGGGAGAATTTATTACCTGGAGACTCACAGGATTCCTGACGTATGTCAACTAAGTGGTCAGAGTGTGGCAAAACTAATTTATTAACCTTCTGACGCTTGAACTTATCTGGTTTCTGACAGGGCCGGCAACAGAAATTTTGGGGCCCGGTATACTGATATCTCTGCGGGCCCACCCCCCACCCCTCCATCCCCACCCCCAGGAAACAGGACAGGGACCCATATTATCTACAGGAAACAAGTATATTAAAAACAAAATTATAGACTCTCTAACGTCTAGAAAACAAAACTTTAATGGAACAATACAATACCGATATAATGGGATCATCCCTTTCCAAAATTAAGATTCACAGACCCACAATGGTCAGGAATTTTGTAGTCTGTGCTGAGCAGCAAATGAGCCTGAATGACCAGTCACCACCACAGCACAGATATTCTGCTCTGATGAGTCTGATCTCATCTGACACGCACATGCATGCAGATGCATCCATGTGCAGGATGCATATGCATGCATAATGTGCCTGCCTGCCTGCTTCCCACCTCAAACTAATCCTAAACCCAAACCCAAATCCCAATCCCTATACATAAACATGTATTATGATTTATGAAATGCAAAAGCCTTACTCTGCTTGCTGCTGCAGCAACACACTGACACAGCCGCGCTAATTCCCCAGGCTCGCCTCCCCAATTCCCACAGGCCGCAGTACTCTGTCTGTCTTGTCCTGGCAGCTCTTGCTGTGCGCTCCGTGCCTCAGTCCGGCTCCTCACTCACACAGCAGAGAGAGACAGGGAGGAAGCGTGCGGTGAGGACGCTGGAGGGGCGGTCCTGGCTGGCAGGATAACAGGTGACCAGTCCGGCCGACCTTCCTGGCTGGGGACTGGTTGGCAGGATAACACGCACGCAAAAACACATCAATGACAGGGCACTGAGGGGTTGAACAGCACACGGGCAGGGCCGTCTTTTCGTATGGGCTCAATGGGCTCTTGCCCAAGGGCCCCAGGAGTAAAAGGGCCCTAGGCTGATAGCTGAGGGTCCCCTCTTTCCAGGGGTACCAGATTTTTGAAAATCGGCCATGGGGAACCGGAGATATCCGACTTCAAAGCAGTAGTCCCTATCCAAGCCTGTTAATTGTTCTTCCCAGCTAGATATCTAGGGTTCTGTCTGACTTACTTTTTTCTGAGGGTATACTCCAAAAGCTGTGACTCTCCCCTTTCAGTTGACATTAGCAGCTTGTCTCTACTACTGTATGTCCAGAACCAGACATATCAGCCTTCAAGCAGCTGGTCCCTGCTACAGCTCCACACGCTTAATATGCAGTTTTATATTTTTGTTGGTGAATTGCTCTGGCTACTGAAGTCTGATCCCCAAGTCCCCAGCACCTCCTGAAAGGTGGGACTCTCTAGTTTTTTTTATCTTAGTAAAGCTAAGATTTTATTTCCAGGAACTGGAGATATCTGCAGTAAAGCAAGCTGCCCTGACCCACGGAAAATGATGAATATTAAGCCAACTCCACTATCCACCCCTCCCCTGTGTATTAAACACCCCCTACCACCCTGGAAGTCACAGCACAATGTCCCCTTCTACAGTTTAGCATTCTCCAGGTCCTACATGCTGAATGAAAGATAGAATCCCCTACCCCCCGCAGGACATCAATGCTGCCACTGATAGCACCCCCCACCCCTACCGCTGATGCGTGGGTAGGGGCCCCAGTGCATTGCTGTGCCCAGGGGCCTACACAGCTGTTAAGATGGCTCTGCACACGGGACTCGGGGGGGGGGGGGCGCACACAAACAAACACACACACTTAAATCACAGCTCGCGATGCGCGATGCCGGGAGCAAACAGTTTTTTCTGACAGTTGTGATGAACTGCAGCCACTGCTGCCCGCTGCCTGGACCTTGGGGCCCCTAACAATGGCGGGGCCCGGGACGGGTGTCCCCTTTGACCCCCCCTGTCGCCGGGCCTGGTTTCTGAGAGGTAGCTGGGGGTTCTTCGTCATCATCAATTTGAAGAATCAGTCTGATAGCCTCCAAGAGGTCAGGAACATCCACTTGTGTCATAGATTCCTCATCAGAAGCATCTGCATCAGTGTCTGAGGGGTCAGTGTATGTGCCATCCTCATCGGATGAAGTATCTGAAACGTGTGGACTGTGAGGAAGTAATGGCCCGCTTAGATGACCCCTTCGTCTTAGGCGGGCGAGGGTTAGGATTTTGCTTAGCCAAAGACTGATTTAATTGCTGTAACTTAGAGGACAGAGTATCTGCCCATGGCGTATTTACTGCAGGGACAATATGTGGCTGTAATGGCACAGGAGGTCCCACAGGGGGCTCAAGTCTAGTTACTAGCGTGGTCAGTAAATTAGAAAAAGCAGCCCAAGTTGAGTCTTGGTGTGCCACCGGTGCTGCAGACAGACTGAGGGGTATAGAACCCCCAGTACCTAAACCATCAGCTGCAATATTCTCCTCAGAGATGTCCATGGCAGTAGCACTGCATGCTGCAGGATCAGCCATATAATTATCACCCTGTTTAGCTGACATTATATGAAAGCGTAACCGTAGGCCAAAATAGTACAATATAAGCAGACAAAGCACCTGGCAGAAAGCCCCCTGTATAGTGTGACTGAAAACAGAGCACACACGGAGAATTTAAGAGGTATATGGTGACTGTAATACACAGAGAAAAATACCACAAGAGTATATCCTGTGAAACACTATATTATATGAGAACCCTGGTGCACTTAGCCACCCTCAGGGTACAGAATATAGGGATAGCAATATATGTGAGATACACGGAATGGAAATCACACAGCAGCTACTGGCACACACAGTCACATGTACAATGCAGAAGTTATCACAAACAACAGTAAAACTGCACTGGACTAGCAATACTAAGTAACTGTACTACAAAGTAATGCTATATATGTATATAGATATAACAATGCACAGCAAAGACTGGATGTATATCCCAGGGAACTTGTCAGCGGTGTTTCTAGAGAGGAGGGGACCCGTGTGCAGACTCTGTGTGGGGGCCCCCTCCTCTCCTGTAGCCGTCGCGCCGCTGCTAGCGCTCTGAACGCTGTAGACTCTGGCACAGTGCCAGAATCTACAGTGCATGCGCAGGACTCCGAAAAATGGCCGCCGCGCCATTTTTCCGGAGTCCTGCGCATGCGCTGTAGATTCTGGCACTGTGCCAGAGTCTACAGCGTTCAGAGCACTAGCAGCGTTGGTGACGGCTAAGGGAGAGGAGGGGGCCCACACACAGTTGCCGGTGGACGCCGGAAAGGTAAGTATAGAAGAAATGGGGGCAGTGTGTGCTGGGTGGGCCCCCTCTGGACACAGGGGCCAGTGTGCACCGCACTCACCCATTACAGATACACCAGTGGTACTTGTACTAAATAGCCCTGACAGTATGCACTTGCTCTTACCTAGCACTGTCTAAGAGACATGTAGAATCCTTAAATGTCCCGTAAATGCACAGCGCTGATGATGCAAGCGGCTTTACAGAGGAGACAGAGCCCAGCAGTACCAAAGTCAGCGTAGCATGTGTGTAATGGCGCCCAAACGCTGACAGGGAGTGAGGGAGACAGAGAGATGATAGAGATGCAGCTACAGGGAGGGAACATTAGCAGTAAATGGCGCCTGGGGCTGGGGGTGGGGCTACAGGTCAGAGCCTTTTCCCCTCTGCTGGACTTCATCACCGGGTACTGCGGGCCTTAGCAAAATGGATTATGAGGTAATCCAACCTGTGCCCTTACCCTGGTGGTCTAGTGGGGTCCCTGTACGGCCACAGTGTCCACGCCAGCGCGCGCAGTCCATCTCCTAAAGACCGCGCCGGATCGCGATTTCCAGCGGGTCCCGCCTGGGGGACCCTCTTACCTCCTCCCTTGATGCAGCCACGCGATCCTGGAGAGCAGCGGCAAGTGTGTGTGCCCTAGTGGAAACCGGAGCCCTCCGCTGTAAGTACCTGGCAACCAGGGCGCGGGAGTATACAGCGCCGTCGGGGGAGGTGAGGGAGCCGCAGCATGAGATGTCAGTGTGACATATAGCACTGGTAAGTACCTGTGCTGCGACTCTTGAAGTCTTCTGTCTTCTGAAAAGTTCTTTTCATGGCTGCCAGCACAGCCCTCCCTGTTAGCTGCTTGCACTGCAGGCACCAACTTACAAACTGAGCTCCAGTGCCTGGAGGCGGGGATATAGAGGAGGTGTAGCAGTGCATCCTGGGAATAGTCAAAGCTTTTAGCCTGTTGATGCCTCGGATCATGTGCACTGCAGGTGGGGCAGATGTAACATGTGCAGAGAGAGTTAGATTTGGGCGGGTTATATTGTTTCCGTGCAGGGTAAATACTGGCTGCTTTATTTTTACACTGCAATTTAGATTTCAGTTTGAACACACCCCACCCAAATCTAACTCTCTCTGCACATGTTACATCTGCCCCCCCCCCCCCCCCCCCCCCCCTTCCCCTGCAGTGCAACATGGGTTTGTCCAGTTGCTTGTTTTTTTGGTTTGCAAAATGTGCGCTGCTCAAAAAAATAAAGGGAACACTAAAATAACACATCCTAGATCTGAATGAATGAAATATTCTTATTAAATACTTTGTTCTTTACATAGTTGAATGTGCTGACAACAAAATCACACAAAAATGATCAATGGAAATCAAATTTATTAACCCATGGAGGTCTGGATTTGGAGTCCCCCTCAAAATTAAAGTGGAAAAACACACTACAGCAGACTTGCCGACATTCTGGCTGCTCTCTGCGGGAGAGAGCAGCCAGGTCGGCTCAGCAAGGGGGCACGGGAGGGCTCTGACGTGGGGAGGAGGAGGTCCGGAGGTGGGACGGAGGCGGAGCAAGGGTGGGATGGGGGCGGGGTCACAATGACGCCCACTTTAAGCCACGCCCCCACTCTGTAATGTCGCGATCACCGGCATTACACTGCAGGGGGCGTGGCTATGATGATGCAATTCTGCAAGAATCGCGTCATCAACTGCCCGGACCGCCCACTTTACACACTAAGTGGGCGGACGGGCAGGGCTGGGACCCCTGATTCCAGGAGACTTGCTTGCTCTTCCGGGGGCCCGGGAGGGTCACCCGATTTTCGGGAGCCTCCCGGCCATTCCGGGAGAGTAGGCAAGTATGCACTACAGGCTGATCCAACTTTGATGTAATGTCCTTAAAACAAGTCAAAATGAGGCTCAGTAGTGTGTGTGGCCTCCACGTGCCTGTATGACCTCCCTACAACGCCTGGGCATGCTCCTGATGAGGTGGTGGATGGTCTCCTGAGGGATCTCCTCCCAGACCTGGACTAAAGCATCCGCTAGCTCCTGGACAGTCTGTGGTGCAACGTGGCGTTGGTGGGTGGAGCGAGACATGATGTCCCAGATGTGCTCAATTGGATTCAGGTCTGGGGAATGGGCAGGCCAGTTCAGGCTCCATAGTAGTCAGGCTACCTCTGGCGAGCACATGGAGGGCTGTGCGGCCCCCCAAAGAAATGCCACCCCACACCATCACTGACCCACTGCCAAACCGGTCATGCTGGAGGATGTTGCAGGCAGCAGAACGTTCTCCTTGGCGTCTCCAGACTCTGTCACGTCTGTCACATGTGCTCAGTGAGAACCTGCTTTCATCTGTGAAGAGCACAGGGCGCCAGTGGCGAATTTGCCAATCTTAGAGTTCTCTGGCAAATGCCAAACGTCCTGCACGGTGTTGGGCTGTAAGTACAACCCCCACCTGTGGGCGTGGGGGCCCTCATACCACCCTCATGGAGTCTGTTTCTGATCGTTTGAGTAGACACATGCACATTTGTGGCTTGCTGGAGGTCATTTTGCAGGGCTCTGGCAGTGCACCTCCTGTTCCTCCTTTCACAAAGGCAGAGGTAGCGATCCTGCTGCTGGGTTGTTGCCCTCCTACGGCCTCCTCCACGTCTCCTGATGTACTGGCCTGTCTCCTGGTAGCGCCTCCATGCTCTGGACACTACGCTGACAGACACATAAAACCTTCTTGCCACAGCTCGCATTGATGTCCCATCCTGGATGAGCTGCACTACCTGAGTCACTTGTGTGGGTTGTAGGGAGGTCATACAGGCACGTGGACATTACATCAATGTTGGATCAGCCTGTAGTGTGTTTTTCCACTTTAATTTTGAGTGTGACTCCAAATCCAGACCTCCATGGGTTAATAAATTTGATTTCCATTGATATTTTTTGTGTGATTTTGTTGTCAGCACATTCAACTATGTAAAGAACAAAGTATTTAATAAGAATATTTCATTTATTCAGATCTAGGATGTGTTATTTTAGTGTTCCCTTTATTTTTTTTGAGCAGTGTATATAAGCTCAGGATCAGCCCTTGATAAAGGTGATTCTGGTTCACTGAAACACTCGGCGGACAGCACAGACAGAGACGGTTCTATACCTTGTGGTGCCCAGGGCAGCAGTTTCCCTTGTCCCCCACCCGACTGGCAAAATAGGGTTAGTGTGCGGCAAAAGATAGGGGCGTGGCTTCATAGGGAAGGGGCATGGCCACAGAATAGTACCAATTCACATTACACCACACGGTAGTGTCCGTCAGTCACATTACACCACACCCTTAACACACATTGCACCAGGTAGACCCTTATACACATTGCACCAGGTAGACCCTTATACACATTGCACCTGGTAGATCCTTATACACATTGCACCAGGTAGCCCCTTACACACACTGTGACTGGTAGACCCTTATACACATTGCGCTTATTACGTGCCCACTATGCAATGCCCTCATTAGTAGTGCCCTCAGTAGTAATGCCCCCAGTGGTAATGCCTCTGTGTAGTATTGCCCGCGTAGTTATGCCTCCCGTAGATATACCCCCAGTAGATGTGCCCCCTGTAGATTTGCCCCCTAGTAGTGCCGCTTAAACACACATAAAAAAACAACAACAACACATAATACTCACCAGCCCCGCTCCTGCTTCCCTATCGCCGCTGCATCTCTGGCCGCCCACTTCTCAGATCTATGGGAGAGACGCCATAACGTCTCTCCCAAAGTCCTGGAAAGACACTTGAGGTCAATTAGGATCTCTAGCGTCTGATTGGTTCCGGCTGCAACGGGCGCCCACACTGCCCACGCCTGTGGGGTGACTGCGGCCGCGCCGGCAGGCCACAGCGCCCCAGGCACCCGCCCAGCTTGCCCGCGCCTAAAACGGCTCCTGAGCACGGATGGTGTAATGGTTAGCATTACTGCCTCACAGCACTGAGGTCATGGGTTTGATTCCCAACATGGTCCTAACTGTGTGGAGTTTGTATATTCTCCCCGTACTTGTGTGGGTTTCCTCCGGGTACTCCGGTTTCCTCCCACAATCCAAAAATATACTGGTAGGTTAACTAGCTCCCAACAAAAATTAACCCTAGCAAACTCCACTGGGGCAGGGACTGATGTGAATGGCCAAATATTCTCTGTACAGCGCTGCGGAATATGTGTGCGCTATATAGATAACTGGTAATAATTTCATATACTTTATTTCACATACTCAGTTGCTCACCTAATAAATATGGATTTAAAGACTTTTGGCATCTATGCTGGACCGGTGTGTGCTGGCTCCCTGGTGGGCCAGGGGTGACTGATACGTCCCGACAGGCTCACGTCTCTACACCAGACTTCTATAATACCAGCATAAGATCTAAGGATCTGTACTGTCATTGCGCAGTCGTTCCATAATCTGTGATTTCACACAACAGCGATCCGATCTGAAAATGGCCCTAAATGTGCACACAGTTATATTACCCCTTTATATGTGACCACACAGCATAGATACACTGCACACACATCAGACAGGGCTACACACATTACGCACAGGTATATTACACCTCTATATGTAACCACACAGGATAGATACATTGTACACACATTACACACAGGTATATTACATCTCTATATGTAACCACACAGCATAGATACACTGTACACACATCAGACAGGGCTACACACATTACACACAGGTATATTACACCTCTATATGTAACCACACAGCATAGATACACTGTACACACATCACACAGGGCTACACACATTACACACAGGTATATTACACCTCTATATGTAACCACACAGCATAGATACACTGTACACACAACAGACAGGGCTACACACATTACACACAGGTATATTACACCTCTACATGTAACCACACAGCATAGATACATTATACACACATCAGACAAGACTACACACATTACACACAGGTATATTACACCTCTATATGTAACCACACAGCATAGATACATTATACACACATCAGACAGGACTACACACATTACACACAGTTATATTACACCTCTATATGTAACCACACAGCATAGATACATTATACACACATCAGACAGGACTACACACATTACACACAGCAGCTATTGCACAGCAGAGACATTGCAGGGACAGTTTGCAGAACGTTACCTCCAGCAGCTGCAGGATCCAGGTCAGCGTTCTGTTGCCCCGGCAACCCAAGCCGCACAGGAGAGGGGCGGGGCATGGAGTGGAAGTTGGTAAAGTGAAACCAATATGGACCCAGGGGATTATGGGAAAGGTCCTCTCCACGATGGGTAACTAGACGCTACCATAAGGCGGATCAGCATCATGTCCCAGTCCCGGGCTCCCAGCGCTGCTGCCCGGCCCCGCAGGCAGAGGAAGCTCCCGGAGAGGTTCCTGGACGCCGCCGGCACCACTACTAACAGGAGGGGAGCGGAGAGTCCCTGCCCGGCCAGGGCACCCGGGAGCCGGGGAGCTGCACCCACAAGAAGCGCCTCCGCCGCAAAGGACAAGCGGGGAAGAAGTTGGACAAGCAGTAGACGGGAGGCTAAAGTGCTGCCGGGCATCAGGAGCACCCAGAGGCAGGAGGGGGTGAACCAGGGGTGGGAGCAGGGACCCACTCCCTCCCCCCCTCCAGGTAACCCTGCACCACGATGCAGCCACCCCACCCCCACTGTGCATGGGGCCAGCCAGGGAACAGCAGCCCCAGGGCAGGGGCACAGTCTGGCCGTGTATAGCAACTCCCCTGCCCCAACCCAAATTTGCAGCAATGTCCCAGAGATCACACTTACAGGCCAGCAGATGGACTATGGGCAAGGGCATAGTTATTACCCCAGCAGCCATGGACAATGGAGCTCAGACAATTATAGTGGATGCTGGCAATACCTGCCACCCCACCAACGCACAGTGCCGCACAGTCGGGTCACCATACACCAATGCACTGCCATGTCTCAGACGGTATACACCAATCACGGCGGGCATGGTGAGCAGGCCCATACGTTATCACCACGGTCTACAATGCCAACCGCAGCCAACGTGGCTCATACCGGCGCAGATTCTGCAACCATGACCGTCCCAGCCAGTGCCACATCCAGCACGGTTCTGGAAACCCCACCTACCAAGACTGGCACCATAGCCGGCAAAGGGAAACGCAGAGGAAACCATATACAGCAGCCATCCTCGCAGGAGACTGGCAGAACCAGGGCAAGGCAGCGTAACCGTATCGCCAGAGGAAACGTGGAGGAGAGTACTGGTTCTGATAGCTCATCTGGGTCTGATGAGAGTACGGACTCTGATAGCTCGTCCGGTTCTGATGAGAGTACGGACTCTGATAGCTCAAACGATTCTATTGGGAGTACGGACTCTGATAACTCTTATGAGGAGCGTAGAGCGATAAAAAAGATGATGAAAAAGTTGAAGGCCCACAGGAGACGGAAAAGGGGCCAAAGGGGAGATAGTTCTGATGAGGAGTATGAATGTAAAGTGATCACGAAGTTGGTAAAAATGTTGAAGGCCCAAAGGAGCCGGAAAAGGGCCGCAGGCTCAGGGGTGGATAGTTCTGATGAGGGAGAGTCTAACATTAGAGTTTTAAAAAAGAGACTTAAAAAACTGAAGGCCCGAAGGAGGCAGAAAAGGGCCTCAGGCCCAGGGGTAGAGCGTTATGAGGGGCATCTAGGAGAAACTGCCCCACGCCAGACACCATTCATAAATCAAGGGGCACATTCAGGATACAGTCAGCTAACTTTACCTGCAGCTTACCTATCTAAACGTTTAAAGAGAAACATAATAAAAGGCAAATTCATTGACATATACACCCTGCCAACATCATGGTCACCGGCTCGAGAGGCGGTGGACAGTGAGTCAGCGGAGGGGCACAAAACCATAGACGACTGGCTGAGCGGGATGTTGGTGTATAGCAGCTGCTACATTGACGCTTACCCTGACCAAGCTGCGAGCATGCTAACGTACATCAATCTTATTTTCTCTGCATACAGGGACTTTGGTGGTGAATTATGGAGGAAATATGATGAGGCCTTCAGGAAAAGCTGTAAAGGGCAAAGGCCGATTAATTTTGGGGTAAGAGACCTTTTCATGTGGCTGGATTTGAGTAGCGCATGCCATGGTGGAGGTGACGCTGTGGCGAGGAATGGCGTGGGGAATCCTGGCAAAAGAAAGCGTAACAATAAATGTTGGGATTATAATGACGCGCAATGTACGCGGGCCCACTGTAAGTTCAGGCACGCGTGTACGCACTGCAATGGCAGCCACCCGGCTATACACTGCGCCAACAGGGAAAGTGCTGAGGAGTCCTCTGTGGAGTAACAAGGATCTGGTGTGGCAATTAAAACAGAGTTCTAGGTTGGGGTGGGGTAAGTAGTGATGTGCGCACTCACCCCAGGGAGTGGTACACCGGCCTGTTAACAACCTCAACGGTTAATACCCCTTTCACACAGAAACTGAAATTACTGGGTGAAGCAGTTCCACCCGGTAATATCACGAATAACACTGGTCCTTTTTCTGTGTGAGAGGGTCAGCCTGGGTTGAAACTCCAGGGACTTCGACCCAGGAATTTCCAAGGGTTGGAGATGCAGGAATTTCCACCCAGGTTGACCCTTTCACACAGACAAAATACCTGTGTTGATCCGCAAATTACCTGGTAGAAATTCTTGACCCGGTAATTTGCTTCTCTGTGTGAAGGGGGGGTCAGACAGAGCCCAGCAACACGACCCGGCACTGAAATGCTGGGTAATTATCGGGTTTTCTGTTTGAAAAGGGCATAGCCAGCTTCAGGACGGGTGAGATGAGTTTGGTGCAGAGCGCTGGTCTCAGGGCATTCTCTGCGGGCTACAGGGGTAGGCACATGTGCCACAATTTGGGGCGCTCTTAGTGTAAGTAATGTCTGCAGAGGCACCCCCACTTTTCCTGATATGTTAAAGGGCTAAATGTTATTATGTTATGTTTTCTCCATGTTAAACCTACACCTGGGGGTAAATTTACTAAGATGGGAGTTCTATTTAAGATGGGATGTTGCACATAGCAACCAATCAGATTCCAGGTATTATCCTCTAGAAGGTGTTAGAAGAATGAGAAGTAGAATCTGTTTGGTTGCTGTTAGCAACATCCCATTTTAAATTGAACTCCCATTTTAGTAAATTTACCCCCTGGTCTGTTATTCCCATGTTTGGGGCTATCAACTGGTCGCCGTAGGCCCCTTGTTAAGGCTATGCCTAGTTAGTAAAATTAGAAGGGGCAACTGTATTCTGCAGCGTCCCTATTGGCAGACAGTGTCCAGTTTCCACACTGGAAGTTTTACGATTAGTCACAAACATAGCTACCACATGCCGCTAGTCTCCAGGTACTGTCCCAGGTTCCTAAGATTTGTCCCTGTTATCTGACCCCTGTCCCGTACAATTCCTCTTCTCAGCAGAGTTAAGATTTATAAAAAATGTTTACTGGGACCCCACAGATGGTGCGTAATGCAATCTCTTGTTGTGGGGAATATATATGTTTGCCATTACTACTTCCATTTACTACGGATGTTGTTTATTTTTGTTGTTGTTGCATATTACAACTGATACGGACAAAAATTAAAAATTTTTGAAAAGTTAAACTTGGTCAATTTGTGTATTTCTTTTCCCCCTCCCCACCCTTACTATTACTCTGTGTATTTATATATATATATATATATATATATATGGAAAATAAAAGTGAGAATAGGCGCCTCCTAGTGTAATATTAAATGTATGATATGACCATCACCCTTAGTCTCACCCTGTAAAGTGGAACTATACCGTATATGGTGGAATTCCAACCACTTTTGAAATAGCATAGGGTCACAATCTGAGCGACGTCATCAGTGGTGTTCTATTGGTGTTCCTCCTTGTTGTTACTCCCAACATGACCCTCTCTAGGAGGGACAGAATGCTCTGCTCCTGGACTTCTCTCTTAATTTATGAATTCATAAATTAAGAGAGAAGTCCAGGAGCAGAGCATTCTGTCCCTCCTAGAGAGGGTCATGTTGGGAGTAACAACAAGGAGGAACACCAATAGAACACCACTGATGACGTCGCTCAGATTGTGACCCTATGCTATTTCAAAAGTGGTTGGAATTCCACCATATACGGTATAGTTCCACTTTACAGGGTGAGACTAAGGGTGATGGTCATATCATACATTTAATATTACACTAGGAGGCGCCTATTCTCACTTTTATTTTCCAGACCTACAATCGGTTGGCTTGAACAGCTAACCACTGGAGAAAAGGGCTGCCACCCCATGAAATAGAATATTGGGGGAGTGTATTCTAGAACACGGAAATTTACCATTACGGAAAGGATAGGTCGTTATAAGAAGGACTCAGCGCCATTTACCACCACCACTACCAAAAAAAATATATATATATGTTTTCATTATCTGTTACGCTGTGTATTCTAGTATAATAGGTCGACACACAAAATGGTCGACAATGTTTCATGTTTTTTTTTTTTGTGTGTGTCAAATGTTACCTTGCAGCACGTAGAACCCTAATTAGAGTACCACGTCCCCACACAGCTTCGTGCAAAGGTGCCTCGCGGTTACTATTCCCAATCGTAGTCCATGTGAATGGTATGAAAAAGTTTAGACAAATTAAATAAAAAAAAAATCAGTCTACCATATGCTGTGTTGACCTTTTAACCTTGTCGACCGTTTGGTGTCGACCTACAATCCGGATACCCTGTGTTCTTATTTATTAGGCAACATGTGAATGTGGATTTATCAACCAGACACAGCATAAACGCACTCAGAAGCGTTGGGTTTTCTCTTACGTCCTAGAGGATGCTGGGGTTCCATTTAGTACCATGGGGTATAGACTGGACGCTTGGGAGCCACTGGCACGTTAAGAGTTTAAACGTGTGGGCTGGCTCCTCCCTCTATGCCCCTCCTACCAGACTCGGTTTAGAAAATGTGCCCAGAGGAGCCGGTCACAGCTAGGGGAGCTCTTAGGAGTTTTTTTCTAGTTTTATTGTTTTCCGAGTTTGTTAGGTTACAGGGAGGCTGCTGGCAACAGCCTCCCTGCTTCGTGGGACTTAGGGGGGGGGAGTAGGAAACCAACTCTAGAAGTTAATGGTTCTCTATCTCTGCTGACAGGACACTGAGCTCCTGAGGGTGCTGATTGCAAGCCCACGAGGCGACCACTCACTCCCGCAGCACTGCCACCACCCCCTAACAGAGACAGAAGAATGAAGAGTGGGGAGTATGATGCCGGCGGCCCGGGAAGCGGGTCGCCTTCGGGAATGGCGGCACAAGGGTGGGAGCGCAGCTCTGTAAGGCTGCGCTCCATGAAGGCTCAGCAGCACACTGTGTACGGCGCTGTGAGGGGCGTCCTGGGTCAGCACAACATACCCTACACTGGTCACATTTGCTAACAGGGGCTAATCCCACTGTTAGCAGCACAAAACCTCAGGCCAGTATAATCTATAAAGTGCGGGAAGACATGCCATTACAGGGGGCGGGGCTTCTTCTCAGAGCGGATCCAGCACTCACCAGTGCCATTTTCTCCCTGCAGATCACACTGAAGAGACGCTGACAGGGAGCGCTGCCCGCCTCCTAACTCCAGCGGTACCAGGGCGTTCTAGACAGGAAGTGGGGGGTTTTATAACAACTGTTTATCCTATTAAGGTTACTCAGTCAGCGCCGGCCGTTTATTATTATAAACTGCCTACTGGGGCGCTGTGTGGCTGGCTCCTTATACTCTGTGACTCTCTGAAGGTACTCTGGGGGGGGGAACTGTGTCTGACGTTTTCCTGTGCGTGTGTAGCTGTATTTCTCACATTAACATGTCTCGGGACTCTGTGTCCTGTGCTACAGAGTGTGTATCTTCTCCAGAGGAGTCTATTCCATGTACTCAGGACTGTCATATACTGTCTCAGCCTTCTGAGCCCCAACCCCCATGGGTGGATTCTATAAGGGGATGATATGCCAGATTTCATCTAGGATGTTGCATAATGAGAATTAAACAATCTGTAGCAGTTTTGAAGTGTTCAGCTCCCACTACCTCATCTAAGGCCCCTATTTCGTACCCAAAAAAGCGTGCTCTTGCCCAAATAATACAGGCTGACACGGACACCGACTCTGATACAGGAGGGGATATACAGGGGGGAGATGCATCCCTTGCTAAGGAGGTGCAACTAATGATTGAGGCCATTAGGGACATTTTACACATCACTGAAAAAGTACCTGAGCAGGTAGAGGAGGCTTACTTTACAGGCAATAAGAAATCCTCCCTTACCTTCCCCGCTTCTAAGGAGCTGAACTCCTTGTTTGAAAAATCCTGGGAAAACCTGGAGAAAATATTCCAGATTCCAAAAAGGGTTCTCATTGCTTTTTTCTTCCCTGAGGGGGACAGGAAAAAGTGGGAAAACCCACCTATAGTAGACGTTTCCGTATCTAGGTTGTCAAAAAAGGTGGTTTTACCTGTCCCTGGGTCAACCGATTTGAAAGAGCCGGCTGACCGCAAGATTGAAACTACGCTCAAATCAAAATACACAGCTACAGGCGTGGCGTTAAGACCCACTATTGCTTGAGTGTGGATTTCTAAAGCCACAGTAAGGTGGTCAGGCACATTACTAGGGGAATTAGATGCTATGGATAGGAGTGACATTGAAATGTTTTTACGTCACATACAGAATTCTGCAGGTTTCATGGTGGAGGCCATGAAGGACCTTGGCCTACTCAATGCAAGGGCTTCTTCCATGGCTGTTTCGGCTCGCAGAGGACTCTGGCTGCGCCAATGGTCTGCGCATGCGGAATCCAAGAAAAGTGTGGAGAACCTACCCTTCACAGGTCAGGCTCTGTTTGGGGACGCTTTGGATGCGTGGATCTCCATGGCAACTGTGCGGGTAAGTCAACTTTCCTTCCCTCAGCAACACCTCCGACTAGGAAATCTTATCCTACGTCTACGATGCAGTCCTTTCGGACCGCAAAAGTTAAAAGGTCCAAGCCCCCTTCCACTTTCTTTAGATGCAGTATGGGGAAATCCAGAAAACCTGCAACAACAGGTTCCCAGGAACAGAAGCCAGGTTCTGTTTCCTCCAAGTTTTCATCATGACGGTGGACCTCCCAGCCTGGTAATCGGGCAGGTGGGAGCCAGACTTAAAGATTTCAGTCACATCTAGGCGTCTTCTTGCTTAGACCCCTGGTTAAAAGATATTGTTACCCAGGGGTACAGACTGGAATTTCAGGAACTTTCACCTCACAGATTCTTCACGTCCGGCTTACGAGCTTTGCTGACAGAAAGGGCTATCCTACAGGAAGCCATTCAAAATTTGTTCCACACAAGTGTCACTGTCCCAGTTCCACCTCACCTAAACTGCATGGGTTATTACTACAACCTATTTGTGGTGCCGAAACCGGACGGTTCGGTAAGGCCGATTTTAAACCTAAAATCCTGGAACTCCTACTTGAGGGAACTCGTATTCAGGATGGAGTTTCTGAGAGCGGTGATCTCAGGTCTGGAG
The DNA here is from genome assembly GCF_028390025.1 of Pseudophryne corroboree. Classification (NCBI taxonomy): domain Eukaryota; kingdom Metazoa; phylum Chordata; class Amphibia; order Anura; family Myobatrachidae; genus Pseudophryne; species Pseudophryne corroboree. The sequence continues at coordinate 34,269,976 of NC_086452.1, forward strand.
GAGAAGAAATTCCTAGTATCCCTGTATATCAAGGATGTGTACCTTCACATTCCGTTCTGGCCGCCTCACCAGGCTAATCTAGGATTTGTGCTACTAGACTGTCACTATCAGTTCCAGGCACTGCCATTTGGCCTCTCTACAGCACCAAGGGTGTTCACCAAGGTCATGGTAGAAATGATGCTACTCCTCCGCAAGAGGGGACATTATCCCATACCTGGACGATCTGCTGATAAAGGCGTCTTCCAGGGAGAAGCTGTTATAGAGCATTTCTCTCTCTACTCAACTGCTCCAGGATCATGGGTGGATCCTTAACCTTCCAAAGTCACATTTGGAGTAGACAAGGCGTCTGTCCTTCCTGGGGATGATCCTCGACACGGAAGTGCAGAGGGTATTTCTACCGGTGAAGAAAGCGTTGGTGATACAAACAATGGTCTGGGATGTCCTGAAGCCTGCCCGGGTATCTGTTAATCAGTGCATTCGCCTTCTGGGGAAGATGGTTGCCTCATACAAGGCTCTACAGTACAGAAGATTTCATGCAAGGTCCTTCCAACTGGATCTCCTGGACAAATGGTCGGGATCTCATCTTCACATGCACCAGAGGATACGTCTGTCACCGAAATCCAGAATTTCGCTCCTCTGGTAGCTGCAAACTCCTCACCTTCTCGAGGGCTGAAGGTTCGGGATTCAGAATTGGATCCTTCTAACCACGGAAGCAAGTCTCAGAGGTTGGGGAGCAGTCACCCAAGGGGAAAACTTCCAAGGAAAGTGGTGAAGTCTGGAATCCATCCTTCCAATAAACATTCTGGAACTAAGGGCCGTGTACAACGCCCTTCTACAAGCTCAGGCCATTCAGGTTCAGTCGGACAATGTAACGACGGTGTCCTACATAAACCGACAGGGCGGAACGAAGAGCAGAGCCGCAATGTCAGAGGTAACAAGAATCCTACTCTGGGCAGAAAAGCACGTGGTAGCTCTGTCGGCAATCTTCATTCCGGGAGTGGGAAACTGGGAAGCGGACTTCCTCAGCAGACACGATCTCTATCCAGGAGAATAGGGCCTCCACCTGGAGGTGTTCGCAGTCATTGGGGTGTGCCTCAAATAGACATGATGGCCTCCCTCCTCAACAAGAAGCTTCAGAGGTACTATTCCAGGCCGAGAGACCCACAGGCAGTGGCGGTGGATGCCCTGTTAACTCCGTAGGTGTTCAAGTCAGTGTATGTGTTCCCTCCACTTCCGCTCATCCCAAGGATTCTCAAACTAATCAAAAGAACCAGAGTTCAGGCGATCCTCATTGCTCCGGACTGGCCAAGAAAGGCTTGGTACGCAGATCTTCTGGAGTTACTGCTGGAAGATCCGAGGCCTCTTCCTCTTCGCAAGGACCTTCTGCAACAGGGGCCGTTTACTTATCAGGACTTACCACGGCTACGTTTGACGGCATGGAGGTTGAACACCAGATCTTAGCTCGGAAGGGCATTCTGAACAAAGTCATTCCTACCCTGATGCAGGCTAGAAAGGGAGTAACGTCTAAACATTACCATCGGATTTGGAAAAAGTACATGTCTTGGTGTGAATCCAAGAAGTTTGAAGTGGAGTTTCAACTAGGAGGGTTTCTCCTCTTTCCGCAAGCAGGTGTGGATGTGGGCCTACGCTTTGGCTCCATAAAAGTCCAGATTTCGGCTTTGTCCATTTTCTTCCAGAAACAATTGGCTGCCTTTCTTGAAAGGGTTTCTGCACATCCAACCACCCTTTGTGCCTCCTACCTCACCTTGAGATCTTAATGTGGTGTTGCAGTTCCTGCAATCGGATTGGTTCGAGCCTTTACAGGAGGTTGATGTCAAGTTTCTTACTTGGAAGGCGGTCACATTGTTGGCATTGGCATCTGCTAGACGTGTGTCAGAATTGGGGGCATTGTCCTGCAAGAGCCCCTACTTGATTTTCCATAAAGATAGAGCTGAGCTCAGGACGCGTCAGCAAATTTTTCCGAAGGTTGTGTCGGCTTTTCATATCAACCAACCTATTGTGGTGCCAGTGGCTACTGACTCCTCAATTACCTCAAAGTCCTTGGATGTTGTACGGCTTTGAAGATTTATGTAAAGAGAACTTCTCGTCACAGAAAGTGCTGCTTCTAAGCAGACAGTTTCTTGCTGGATCAGGCTTACTATCCAGCATGCTTACTCCTCGGCAGGATTGCAGTGTCCAAAATCTGTTAAGGCCTACTCTACTCGTAAGGTGGGTTCTTCCTGGGCGGCTGCCCGGGGGTCTCGGCTTTACACCTTTGCCGAGAAAAGCAAAAATGACAATAAAAATAAATGTTAAACAAGCAGAGTTTACCATTTATCTCTAATGCGAACTAGCGGCAGCGTTGAAAATCCACACATTCGCAAATATACCCTGTTGTCTAACCACCCGCTGGGTGATCCTAGTAGCCCAAATATGGGTAAAGACAGCCATTGGTGTCTTCAATGATTATTGCATTAAAACATTTGGGGGTCTATCCAGAAAGCAGAGGAAAGGCCTGTTGCTTTGGGCTATTCACAGAGCGGGTTACTGTGGAGAAGTTCCGGTCTTCTCCAGCGGCACCCCCGCTCTGTGCGATTCATGAAGGAACAGAAAGCTCAGCTTTCCACTTCTCCAGAGAGTGCAGATTCACCACCTCTGGATGGCACAATGTGAACTTCGGTGTGGAAATTGCAAGAAAACTCAATGCTTCCCTGCTCTCTACCGGCGCTAGCTCCACCCCGTGACCTCCCAGCAGCCCTTGCAACCTCCCGGTAGACGGCAGCACAGGCGTAGAGGAACCCGCCGGCTGACTCCAAGCACCGCAGAGGGAACCACAGGCGAAGACCACGCCGTTTGAGAGGCCAGGATACCGCATTGCCGGAAAGGTAAGTATAAACTAATTGCTAGTTACCAAAGCTATATATTGCATCAAATTGATGTGATCTATACTGATATGTAACCATTTTTCGCTTTGTACATTAATAGACCCCTAATTCAACCGCTATTACTGAACCGCAGCCACCTACTAATAGACTTCTAGTATTGGTCGGAAAGGGGTTATTAAATAAGCCGCTACATTATGACTGTGTCTCTTCAGGAGCCACTCTGGTCATATACTGTGTTACATAAGCTGGTCCTGCACGTCCCTTTATCAGTGTCTCAGCAAAACACTCTGCGGGATAACTCACTCCATCGTGGACTCAGTTGCAGCGACTTCTTTATTCTGTGTATGTTTGGTAATATTGGGACTCATGTGAGGATGTTCTGTAGTAATAGAGCTGCTTCTAGGACCCATCTAATGGTTTGTGGTAGTTTCCTTACCCATTAAAATCCAGCGTGGTCATTTTCACTTAAAAATAGCGGAACACTTCCAAGAGAGAGCAAAGAACACCTAAAAATTTGGGGTGGAAAAACAGGCAAAAATGAATAGTTTAAATACTTGTTTACATTTTTAATGTTTTTAGGATACCCAAATGTTTCTCATGCTTTTTATAATATCTATTATAATGTAATTATTTCAGGTGTAAAATACAAATATTCTATTCTGAAATAAAAGTTTGAATGCATTAGATTAACAGAACTGGACAAGTTAGGACAAACCAACTTATAAAACATAAGTGGTATAATACCAGAATGTTGTTTTTTTTGGGATCAACCCTCTGTGCCCCAAATTTATATATTTAGTAAAAGTTTCTTCTATAGCGCAGCAAATTCCGTTGCGCTTTACAATTGGAAACGGTCATAGGTTTATCTGATGCATAAAGGTCCTCAAGATTGCAAAGGTTCTTGGTGGGCTGTATGATATGGTCACAGCAATATTGGCCTGGGGGAAGTTGAAGAAAAGAAAATATGTGACGACTGTACAGAGGGGGAAGTAATTAGATAGGGAAGCATTGAAGGTTATGTGGGCAGTTTCGGAATTTGATAATCTTGCCTGAAGAGGTGAGTTTTTAGGGAACGGTTGAAGGTTTGGAGACTAGAGGAGATTGTGCGTGGGAGGGCATTCCGCAGAGTGGGTGCAACTTGAACAAAGTCCTGCAGTTATGAGGGGGAGCGAGTAATGAGTGTGAATGAGAGACGTAGATCTTATGAAGAGTGGAGAGGTCGGGTTGGGAGATATTTTGAGATGAGTGAAGTGATGTACGTTGGTGCAGTTTGGTTAATGGCCATGTGTGTGAGTAAAAGTATTTTATACTGAATACGGTAGAATACAGGTAACCAATGGAGGGACTGACAGAGTGGATCTGCAGATGATGAACGTCTAGTGAGGAAGATTACCTTCACAGCTGCATTCAGAATGGATTGTAGTGGTGAGAGTCTTTTTCATAAGACCAATTAAGTCTGATGTAATTCACAAAAATTTTAGGTATATTGTTTCCTTATTCTGTGAGTTATTAGTAGCCATTCTGGATCTGTGTATCTTTATACTGATTACTCTTACAGTTACATTGTATCGTCTCAGTTCCTTTGTTGTAAGCCTCTAAAAAAAACAACCCATTGGTGGTAATTTCTGAAGCTCTACTGTGGGTCTGGGGTGCTCCTCGGATTGTGTAAATGTACTGAAATCATTATTGGGAGCAAGCTGACTCCTTTTCCTCACCAAACGGTACTACGTCTGCCTACCCTCTCCTACACTTGCTCCCCTTCCCCTTCAGACCCCAATTTAGGCATCCCACACTCCCTTATAAAGCTTTCTCCCATTTATATCTCCAATCTTCTTTCCCTTCACACTCCCACCTGGCCACTTTGCTCCACAAATGAATGCTGTCTCTGCCAACGGATTGCTTCCTCTCACTTTCAAAATTTTGCCTGTGCTGCTCCTTACCAGTGGAACTCTCAGACTCGCTACATCCAAAGCACAAGTGACAACAGACGATACATCCAAAGCACGAGACAGTTCCACTGTGACACTGCACCGACCGGTCTGTCCCGCTGCCCCAGGACAGTGTGACACCGGAGAAGCCTGTCTCTTAGCTACCCAACAGCGAGACATGCCGCACTCTCTGCATTTAACCCTCTCACTCCGGTACGAGGCCTAGTATAGAAAATTATAATCCTGTCTTTACAAACCTATGTATCATGGGGATCATTCCGACCAGATCGCTCGCTGCAGTTGGTCGCAGCGCAGCGATCAGGTTGGAACTGCGCCGGCGCATGGCAGTCGTCGTTGCCTAGCGATCGCCTCTGAGACAGAGGCGGTCGCTGGGCGGGAGGGGGCTGGATGGCGGCGTCAAGCTGCCGTTTAGGGGGAGCAGTCCGGCCAACGCGGCGGCTGCGTGATGTCTCACGCAGCTTTTGTGGCCAGTGGCAGCGACGAACAACTCCCGGCAAGCCGAAGGAGCTGCGCTGGCCGGGAGTTACTCCAGAAATACAAAAGCATGGTCGCTGTGCGATGCTTTTGTATTTGTGTGGGGGGACGGGACCGGACTGACATGCGGGGCGGACTAGCCCTGTGCTGGGCGTCCCCCTGCATCTCAGGGAAGATGATCGTAGCTGTGCTAAATTTAGCACAGCTACGATCAACTCGGAATGACCCTCCATGACTGTATATTTAACCATACTGTATATCAGTATTATGTACTAGGCCTTAGTCACATGATCTTTACCACATTAATGGTAATGTACTCTGTGTACAGAACTGCAAATTAAACTTGTAAACTAAAAACATTACATTAATTTGCAAAATGGAGTTAAATATAATCCGTTAGTAAAATGTATATAAACTCAGGAATTCTGTGTCACTAAGATCAGTGCTGTATCTAGCCAATTCGGCTCCCAAAAAATGCGCCTCCCCCCCCCCCCCCCCCCTCGTCAAAGTCATGGTGGGGCACTGTGTGCACGCCCAAGAGGGGGCGTGGTCTTGTCAAAGTGGGCATGTTCTTGCTAACATGAGCGTAGTCTTGCAGGAAAATACTACCTTAACCATATTATGCACCAAAGAGTAATGCCCCTAGCACCATATTATGCCCCACCTTACTCACACACAGGCTACAGTGCCCCAATCCCTCCACATTACTCACACACACAGGCTACAGTGCCCCAATCCCTCCACCTTACTCACACACACAGGGTACAGTGCTCCAATACCCCTACCTTATACACACGGGCTACAGTGCCGCAATTCCCCCACCTTATACATCCAGGCTACAGTGCCGCAATTCCCCCACCTTATACATCCAGGCTACAGTGCCGCAATTCCCCCACCTTATACATCCAGGCTACAGTGCCGCAATTCCCCCACCTTATACATCCAGGCTACAGTGCCGCAATTCCCCCACCTTATACATCCAGGCTACAGTGCCGCAATTCCCCCACCTTATACATCCAGGCTAAAGTGCCGCAATTCCCCCACATTATACATCCAGACTACAATGCCGCAATTCCCCCACCTTATACACCCAGGCTATAGCTCCCCAATCCCCACACACCCAGACTACAGTGCCGCAATTCCCCCACCTTATACTCCCAGGCTACAGTGCCGCAATTCCCCCACCTTATACACCCAGGCTACAGTGTCCCAATCCCCCCCACCTTACACACCCAGGCTACAGTGCCCCAATCCCCCCCCCCCCCCACACACCTCATACACCCAGGCTACAGTGCCCCAATACCCCCCACCTCATACACCCAGGGTACAGCGCCCCAATCTCCCCACCTTATACACCCAGGCTACAGCGTCCCAATCCCCCCACTTTATACACCCAGGCTACAGTGTCCCAATCCCCACACCTTATACACCCAGGCTTCAGTGTCCCAATCCCTCCACCTTACTCACACACACAGGCTACAGTGCCCCAAGCCCTCCACCTTACTCACACACACAGGGTACAGTGCTCCAATACCCCTACCTTATACACACAGGCTACAGTGCCGCAATTCCCCCACCTTATACATCCAGGCTACAGTGCCGCAATTCCCCCACCTTATACATCCAGGCTACAGTGCCGCAATTCCCCCACCTTATACATCCAGGCTACAGTGCCGCAATTCCCCCACCTTATACATCCAGGCTACAATGCCGCAATTCCCCCACCTTATACACCCAGGCTATAGCTCCCCAATCCCCACACATCCAGACTACAGTGCCGCAATTCCCCCACCTTATACACCCAGACTACAGTGCCGCAATTCCCCCACCTTATACTCCCAGGCTACAGTGCCGCAATTCCCCCACCTTATACACCCAGGCTACAGTGCCCCAATCCCCCCACCTTATACACCCAGGCTACAGTGTCCCAATCCCCCCCACCTTACACACCCAGGCTACAGTGCCCCAATCCCCCCCCCCACCTCATACACCCAGGCTACAGTGCCCCAATCCCCCCCACCTCATACACCCAGGGTACAGCGCCCCAATCTCCCCACCTTATACACCCAGGCTACAGTGCCCCAATCCCCCAACCTTATACACCCAGGCTACAGTGTCCCAATCACCACACCTTATACACCCTGGCTACAGTGCCGCACTTCCCCCACCTTTTACACCCAGGCTACAGTGCCGCACTTCCCCCACCTTTTACACCCAGGCTACAGTGCCCCAATCCCCCCACCTTATACACCCAGGCTACAGTGCCCCATTCCCCCCACCTTATACACCCAGGCTACAGTGTCCCAATCCCTCCACCTTACTCACACACACAGGCTACAGTGTCCCAATCCCTCCACCTTACTCACACACACAGGGTACAGTGCTCCAATACCCCTACCTTATACACACAGGCTACAGTGCCGCAATTCCCCCATTTTATACATCCAGGCTACAGTGCCGCAATTCCCCCACCTTATACATCCAGGCTACAGTGCCGCAATTCCCCCACCTTATACATCCAGGCTATAGCTCCCCAATCCCCACACACCCAGACTACAGTGCCGCAATTCCCCCACCTTATACACCCAGGCTACAGTGCCGCAATTCCCCCACCTTATACACCCAGGCTACAGTGTCCCAATACCCCCAACTTACACACCCAGGCTACAGTGCCCCAATCCCCCCCCCCCACCTCATACACCCAGGCTACAGTGCCCCAATCCCCCCCACCTCATACACCCAGGGTACAGCACTCCAATCTCCCCACCTTATACACCCAGGCTACAGTGCCCCAATCCCCCCACCTTATACACCCAGGCTACAGTGTCCCAATCCCCACACCTTATACACCCAGGCTACAGTGCCGCACTTCCCCCACCTTTTACACCCAGGCTACAGTTCCGCACTTCCCCCACCTTTTACACCCAGGCTACAGTGTCCCAATCCCCCCACCTTATACACCCAGGCTACAGTGTCCCAATCCCTCCACTTTACTCACACACACAGGCTACAGTGTCCCAATCCCTCCACCTTACTCACACACACAGGGTACAGTGCTCCAATACCCCTACCTTATACACCCAGGCTACAGTGCCGCAATTCCCCCACCTTATACACCCAGGCTACAGTGCCGCAATTCCCCCACCTTATACACCCAGGCTACAGTGCCGCAATTCCCCCACCTTATACCCCCAGGCTACAGTGTCCCAATCCCCCCCACCTTACACACCCAGGCTACAGTGCCCCAATCCCCCCCCCACCTCATACACCCAGGCTACAGTGCCCCAATCCCCCCCACCTCATACACCCAGGGTACAGCGCCCCAATCTCCCCACCTTATACACCCAGGCTACAGTGCCCCAATCCCCCCACCTTATACACCCAGGCTACAGTGCCCCAATCTCCCCACCTTATACACCCAGGTTACAGTGCCCCAATCCCCACACTTTATACACTCAGGCTACAGTGTCCCAATCCCCACACCTGGGGGGTAATTCCAAGTTGATCGCAGCAGGATTTTTGATAGCAATTGGGCAAAACCATGTGCACTGCAGGGGAGGCAGATATAACATGTGCAGAGAGTTAGATTTGGGTGGGGTGTGTTCAATCTGCAATCTAATTTGCAGTGTAAAAATAAAGCAGCCAGTATTTACCCTGCACAGAAACGAAATAACCCACCCAAATCTAACTCTCTCTGCACATGTTATATCTGCCTCCCCTGCAGTGCACATGGTTTTGCCCAATTGCTATCAAAAATCCTGCTGCGATCAACTTGGAATGACCACCCTTATACACCCAGGCTACAGTGCCGCAATTCCCCCACCTTTTACACCCAGGCTACAGTGCCGCAATTCCCCCACCTTATACACCCAGGCTATAGTGTCCCAATCCCCCCACCTTATACACCCAGGCTACAGTGTCCCAATCCCCCCACCTTATACACCCAGGCTAGTGTCCCAATCCCCCCACCTTATACACTCAGGCTACAGTGCCCCAATCTCCCCACCTTATACACCCAGGCTACAGTGCCCCAATCCCCACACCTTATACACTCAGGCTACAGTGCCCCAATCCCCACACCTTATACACTCAGGCTACAGTGTCCCAATCCCCACACCTTATACACCCAGGCTACAGTGCCCCAATCCCCCCACATTATACACCCAGGCTACAGTGTCCCAATCCCCACACCTTATACACCCAGGCTACAGTGCCCCAATCCCCCCCACCTCATACACCCAGGCTACAGTGCCCCAATCTCCCCACCTTATACACCCAGGCTACAGTGCCCCAATCTCCCCACCTTATACACCCAGGCTACAGTGCCCCAATCCCCACACCTTATACACCCAGGCTACAGTGCCCCAATCCCCACACCTTATACACTCAGGCTACAGTGTCCCAATCCCCACACCTTATACACCCAGGCTACAGTGCCGCAATTCCCCCACCTTTTACACCCAGGCTACAGTGCCGCAATTCCCCCACCTTATACACCCAGGCTATAGTGTCCCAATCCCCCCACCTTATACACCCAGGCTACAGTGTCCCAATCCCCCCACCTTATACACCCAGGCTAGTGTCCCAATCCCCCCACCTTATACACTCAGGCTACAGTGCCCCAATCCCCCCCACCTCATACACCCAGGCTACAGTGCCCCAATCTCCCCACCTTATACACCCAGGCTACAGTGCCCCAATCCCCCCACCTTATACACCCAGGCTACAGTGTCCCAATCCCCACACGTTATACACCCAGGCTACAGTGCCCCAATCCCCCCACATTATACACCCAGGCTACAGTGTCCCAATCCCCACACCTTATACACCCAGGCTACAGTGCCCCAATCCCCCCCACCTCATACACCCAGGCTACAGTGCCCCAATCTCCCCACCTTATACACCCAGGCTACAGTGTCCCAATCCCCCCACCTTATACACCCAGGCTACAGTGTCCCAATCCCTCCACCTTACTCACACACACAGGCTACAGTGTCCCAATCCCTCCACCTTACTCACACACACAGGGTACAGTGCTCCAATACCCCTACCTTATACACACAGGCTACAGTACCGCAATTCCCCCACCTTATACATCCAGGCTACAGTGCCGCAATATCCCCACCTTATACACCCAGGCTATAGCTCCCCAATCCACACACACCCAGACTACAGTGCCGCAATTCCCCCACCTTATACACCCAGGCTACAGTGCCGCAATTCCTCCACCTTATATACCCAGGCTACAGTGCCGTAATTCCCCCACCTTATACACCCAGGCTACAGTGCCCCAATCCCCCTACCTTATACACCCAGGCTACAGTGCCGCAATTACCCCACCTTATACACCCAGGCTACAGTGTCCCAATCCCCCCACCTTACACACCCAGGCTACAGTGCCCCAATCCCCCCCACCTTACACACCCAGGCTACAGTGCCCCAATCCCCCCCCACCTTACACACCCAGGCTACAGCGTCCCAATCCCCACACTTTACACACCCAGGCTACAGCTTCCCAATCCCCCCCACCTTATACACCCAGGCTACAGCGTCCCAATCCCACATTTTATACACCCAGGCTACAGCGTCCCAATCCCACATTTTATACACTCAGGCTACAGCGTCCCAATCCCCACACCTTCTACACCCAGGCTACAGTGCCCCAATCCCCCCACCTTATACACCCAGGGTACAGCTCCCCAATCTCCCCACCTTATTCACCCAGGCTACAGTGCCCCAATCCCCCCACCTTATACACCCAGGCTACAGTGTCCCTATCCCCACACCTTATACACCCAGGCTACAGTGCCGCACTTCCCCCACCTTTTACACCCAGGCTACAGTGCCGCAATTCCCCCACCTTATACACACAGGCTACAGTGTCCCAATCCCTCCACCTTACTCACACACACAGGGTACAGTGCTCCAATACCCCTACCTTATACACACAGGCTACAGTACCGCAATTCCCCCACCTTATACATCCAGGCTACGGTGCCGCAATATCCCCACCTTATACACCCAGGCTATAGCTCCGCAATCCACACACACCCAGACTACAGTGCCGCAATTCCCCCACCTTATACACCCAGGCTACAGTGCCGCAATTCCTCCACCTTATATACCCAGGCTACAGTGCCGCAATTCCCCCACCTTATACACCCAGGCTACAGTGCCCCCAATCCCCCTACCTTATACACCCAGGCTACAGTGCCGCAATTACCCCACCTTATACACCCAGGCTACAGTGTCCCAATCCCCCCACCTTACACACCCAGGGTACAGTGCCCCAATCCCCCCCACCTTACACACCCAGGCTACAGCGTCCCAATCCCCACACCTTACACACCCATGCTACAGCGTCCCAATCCCCACACCTTACACACCCAGGCTACAGCGTCCCAATCCCCACACCTTCTACACCCAGGCTACAGTGCCCCAATCCCCCCACCTTATACACCCAGGGTACAGCTCCCCAATCTCCCCACCTTATTCACCCAGGCTACAGTGCCCCAATCCCCCCACCTTATACACCCAGGCTACAGTGTCCCTATCCCCACACCTTATACACCCAGGCTACAGTGCCGCACTTCCCCCACCTTTTACACCCAGGCTACAGTGCCGCAATTCCCCCACCTTATACACCCAGGCTACAGTGTCCCAATCCCCCCACCTTATACACCCAGGCTACAGTGTCCCAATCCCCCCACTTTATACACCCAGGCTAGTGTCCCAATCCCCCCACTTTATACACCCAGGCTACAGTGCCCCAATCCCCACACCTTACACACCCAGGCTACAGTGCCCCAATCCCTCCACCTTATACACCCAGGCTACAGTGCCCCAATCCCCACATTTTACACACCCGGGCTACAGTGTCCCAATCCCCCCACCTTATACACCCAGGCTACAGTGCCCCAATCCCCCCACCTTATATACCCAGGCTACAGCGTCCCAATCAACCCACCTTATACACACTGGCTACAGTGCCCCAATCCCCACACCTTATACACCCAGGCTACAGCGTCCCAATCCCCACACCTTATACACCCAGGCTACAGTGTCCCAATCCCCCCACCTTATACACCCAGGCTACAGTGTCCCAATACCCCCAACTTACACACCCAGGCTACAGTGCCCCAATCCCCCCCCCACCTCATACACCCAGGCTACAGTGCCCCAATCCCCCCCACCTCATACACCCAGGGTACAGCACTCCAATCTCCCCACCTTATACACCCAGGCTACAGTGCCCCAATCCCCCCACCTTATACACCCAGGCTACAGTGTCCCAATCCCCACACCTTATACACCCAGGCTACAGTGCCGCACTTCCCCCACCTTTTACACCCAGGCTACAGTGCCGCACTTCCCCCACCTTTTACACCCAGGCTACAGTGTCCCAATCCCCCCACCTTATACACCCAGGCTACAGTGTCCCAATCCCTCCACTTTACTCACACACACAGGCTACAGTGTCCCAATCCCTCCACCTTACTCACACACACAGGGTACAGTGCTCCAATACCCCTACCTTATACACCCAGGCTACAGTGCCGCAATTCCCCCACCTTATACACCCAGGCTACAGTGCCGCAATTCCCCCACCTTATACACCCAGGCTACAGTGCCGCAATTCCCCCACCTTATACACCCAGGCTACAGTGTCCCAATCCCCCCCACCTTACACACCCAGGCTACAGTGCCCCAATCCCCCCCCCCACCTCATACACCCAGGCTACAGTGCCCCAATCCCCCCCACCTCATACACCCAGGGTACAGCGCCCCAATCTCCCCACCTTATACACCCAGGCTACAGTGCCCCAATCCCCCCACGTTATACACCCAGGCTACAGTGCCCCAATCTCCCCACCTTATACACCCAGGTTACAGTGCCCCAATCCCCACACTTTATACACTCAGGCTACAGTGTCCCAATCCCCACACCTTATACACCCAGGCTACAGTGCCGCAATTCCCCCACCTTTTACACCCAGGCTACAGTGCCGCAATTCCCCCACCTTATACACCCAGGCTATAGTGTCCCAATCCCCCCACCTTATACACCCAGGCTACAGTGTCCCAATCCCCCCACCTTATACACCCAGGCTAGTGTCCCAATCCCCCCACCTTATACACTCAGGCTACAGTGCCCCAATCTCCCCACCTTATACACCCAGGCTACAGTGCCCCAATCCCCACACCTTATACACTCAGGCTACAGTGCCCCAATCCCCACACCTTATACACTCAGGCTACAGTGTCCCAATCCCCACACCTTATACACCCAGGCTACAGTGCCCCAATCGCCCCACATTATACACCCAGGCTACAGTGTCCCAATCCCCACACCTTATACACCCAGGCTACAGTGCCCCAATCCCCCCCACCTCATACACCCAGGCTACAGTGCCCCAATCTCCCCACCTTATACACCCAGGCTACAGTGCCCCAATCTCCCCACCTTATACACCCAGGCTACAGTGCCCCAATCCCCACACCTTATACACTCAGGCTACAGTGTCCCAATCCCCACACCTTATACACCCAGGCTACAGTGCCGCAATTCCCCCACCTTTTACACCCAGGCAACAGTGCCGCAATTCCCCCACCTTATACACCCAGGCTATAGTGTCCCAATCCCCCCACCTTATACACCCAGGCTACAGTGTCCCAATCCCCCCACCTTATACACCCAGGCTAGTGTCCCAATCCCCCCACCTTATACACTCAGGCTACAGTGCCCCAATCCCCCCCACCTCATACACCCAGGCTACAGTGCCCCAATCTCCCCACCTTATACACCCAGGCTACAGTGCCCCAATCCCCCCACCTTATACACCCAGGCTACAGTGTCCCAATCCCCACACGTTATACACCCAGGCTACAGTGCCCCAATCCCCCCACATTATACACCCAGGCTACAGTGTCCCAATCCCCACACCTTATACACCCAGGCTACAGTGCCCCAATCCCCCCCACCTCATACACCCAGGCTACAGTGCCCCAATCTCCCCACCTTATACACCCAGGCTACAGTGTCCCAATCCCCCCACCTTATACACCCAGGCTACAGTGTCCCAATCCCTCCACCTTACTCACACACACAGGCTACAGTGTCCCAATCCCTCCACCTTACTCACACACACAGGGTACAGTGCTCCAATACCCCTACCTTATACACACAGGCTACAGTACCGCAATTCCCCCACCTTATACATCCAGGCTACAGTGCCGCAATATCCCCACCTTATACACCCAGGCTATAGCTCCGCAATCCACACACACCCAGACTACAGTGCCGCAATTCCCCCACCGTATACACCCAGGCTACAGTGCCGCAATTCCTCCACCTTATATACCCAGGCTACAGTGCCGCAATTCCCCCACCTTATACACCCAGGCTACAGTGCCCCAATCCCCCTACCTTATACACCCAGGCTACAGTGCCGCAATTACCCCACCTTATACACCCAGGCTACAGTGTCCCAATCCCCCCACCTTACACACCCAGGGTACAGTGCCCCAATCCCCCCCACCTTACACACCCAGGCTACAGCGTCCCAATCCCCACACCTTACACACCCATGCTACAGCGTCCCAATCCCCACACTTTACACACCCAGGCTACAGCTTCCCAATCCCCCCCACCTTATACACCCAGGCTACAGCGTCCCAATCCCACATTTTATACACCCAGGCTACAGCGTCCCAATCCCCACACCTTCTACACCCAGGCTACAGTGCCCCAATCCCCCCACCTTATACACCCAGGGTACAGCTCCCCAATCTCCCCACCTTATTCACCCAGGCTACAGTGCCCCAATCCCCCCACCTTATACACCCAGGCTACAGTGTCCCTATCCCCACACCTTATACACCCAGGCTACAGTGCCGCACTTCCCCCACCTTTTACACCCAGGCTACAGTGCCGCAATTCCCCCACCTTATACACCCAGGCTACAGTGTCCCAATCCCCCCACCTTATACACCCAGGCTACAGTGTCCCAATCCCCCCACTTTATACACCCAGGCTAGTGTCCCAATCCCCCCACTTTATACACCCAGGCTACAGTGCCCAAATCCCCCCACCTTATACACCCAGGCTACAGTGCCCCAATCCCCACATTTTACACACCCGGGCTACAGTGTCCCAATCCCCCCACCTTACACACCCAGGCTACAGTGCCCCAATCCTCCCCACCTCATACACCCAGGCTACAGTGCCCCAATCCCCCCCACCTCATACACCAAGGGTACAGCGCCCCAATCTCCCCACCTTATACACCCAGGCTACAGTGCCCCAATCCCCCCACCTTATACACCCAGGCTAGAGTGTCCCAATCCCCACACCTTATACACCCAGGCTACAGTGCCGCACTTTCCCCACCTTTTACACCCAGGCTACAGTGCCCCAATCCCCCCACCTTATACACCCAGGCTACAGTGTCCCAATCCCCACACCTTATACACCCAGGCTACAGTGTCCCAATCCCCACACCTTATACACCCAGGCTACAGTGCCGCACTTCCCCCACCTTTTACACCCAGGCTACAGTGCCCCAATCCCCCCACCTCATACACCCAGGCTACAGTGCCCCAATCCCCCCACCTTATACACCCAGGCTACAGTGTCCCAATCCCCCCACCTTATACACCCAGGCTACAGTGTCCCAATCCCTCCACCTTACTCACACACACAGGCTACAGTGTCCCAATCCCTCCACCTTACTCACACACACAGGGTACAGTGCTCCAATACCCCTACCCTATACACATAGGCTACAGTGCCGCAATTCCCCCACCTTATACACCCAGGCTACAGTGCCGCAATTCCCCCACCTTATACACCCAGGCTACAGTGCCGCAATTCCCCCACCTTATACACCCAGGCTACAGTGCCCCAATCCCCCCACCCTTTACACCCAGGCTACAGTGTCCCAATCCCCCCCCACCTTACACACCCAGGCTACAGTGCCCCAATCCCCCCCCCCCACCTCATACACCCAGGCTACAGTGCCCCAATCCCCCCACCTTATACACCCAGGCTACAGTGTCCCAATCCCCCCCACCTTACACACCCAGGCTACAGTGCCCCAATCCCCCCCCCCCCACCTCATACACCCAGGCTACAGTGCCCCAATCCCCCCCACCTCATACACCCAGGGTACAGCGCCCCAATCTCCCCACCTTATACACCCAGGCTACAGTGCTCCAATCCCCCCACCTTATACACCCAGGCTACAGTGTCCCAATCCCCCCACCTTATACACCCAGGCTACAGTGCCGCACTTACCCCACCTTTTACACCCAGGCTACAGTGCCCCAATCCCCCCACCTTATACACCCAGGGTACAGTGCCCCAATCCCCCCACCTTATACACCCAGGCTACAGTGTCCCAATCCCTCCACCTTACTCACACACACAGGCTACAGTGTCCCAATCCCTCCACCTTACTCACACACACAGGGTACAGTGCTCCAATACCCCTACCTTATACACATAGGCTACAGTGCCGCAATTCCCCCACCTTATACACCCAGGCTACAGTGCCGCAATTCCCCCACCTTATACACCCAGGCTACAGTGCCCCAATCCCCCCCACCCTATACACCCAGGCTACAGTGTCCCAATCCCCCCCACCTTACACACCCAGGCTACAGTGCCCCAATCCCCCCCCCCACTTCATACACCCATGCTACAGTGCCCCAATACCCCCCACCTCATACACCCAGGGTACAGCGCCCCAATCTCCCCACCTTATACACCCAGGCTACAGTGCCCCAATCCCCCCACCTTATACACCCAGGCTACAGTGTCCCAATCCCCACACCTTATACACCCAGGCTACAGTGCCGCACTTCCCCCACCTTTTACACCCAGGCTACAGTGCCGCACTTCCCCCACCTTTTACACCCAGGCTACAGTGCCCCAATCCCCCCACCTTATACACCCAGGCTACAGTGCCCCAATCCCCCTACCTTATACACCCAGGCTACAGTGTCCCAATCCCCCCACCTTATACACCCAGGCTACAGTGTCCCAATCCCTCCACCTTACTCACACACACAGGCTACAGTGTCCCAATCCCTCCACCTTACTCACAACACACACAGGGTACAGTGCTCCAATACCCCTACCTTATACACACAGGCTACAGTGCCGCAATTCCCCCACCTTATACATCCAGGCTACAGTGCCGCAATTCCCCACCTTATACATCCAGGCTACAGTGCCGCAATTCCCCCACCTTATACACCCAGGCTATAGCTCCCCAATCCCCACACACCCAGACTACAGTGCCGCAATTCCCCCACCTTATACACCCAGACTACAGTGCCGCAATTCCCCTACCTTATACACCCAGGCTACAGTGCCGCAATTCCCCCACCTTATACACCCAGGCTAGTGTCCCAATCCCCCCACCTTATACACCCAGGCTACAGTGCCCCAATCTCCACACCTTCCACACCCAGGCTACAGTGCCCCAATCCCCCCACCTTATACACCCAGGCTACAGTGCCCCAATCCCCACATTTTACACACCTGGGCTACAGCGTCCCAATCCCCCCACCTTATACACTCAGGCTACAGTGCCCCAATCCCCACATTTTACACACCCGGGCTACAGTGCCCCAATCTCCCCACCTTATACACCCAGGCTACAGTGCCCCAATCCCCACACCTTATACACTCAGGCTACAGTGTCCCAATCCCCACACCTTATACACCCAGGCTACAGTGCCGCAATTCCCCCACCTTATACACCCAGGCTATAGTGTCCCAATCCCCCCACCTTATACACCCAGGCTATAGTGTCCCAATCCCCCCACCTTATACACCCAGGCTACAGTGTCCCAATCCCCCCACCTTATACACCCAGGCTACAGTGCCCCAATCCCCCCCACCTCATACACCCAGGCTACAGTGCCCCAATCTCCCCACCTTATACACCCAGGCTAAGTGCCCCAATCCCCCCACCTTATACACCCAGACTACAGTGTCCCAATCCCCACACGTTATACACCCAGGCTACAGTGCCCCAATCCCCCCACATTATACACCCAGGCTACAGTGCCCCAATCCCCCCACATTATACACCCAGGCTACAGTGTCCCAATCCCCACACCTTATACACCCAGGCTACAGTGCCCCAATCCCCCCCACCTCATACACCCAGGCTACAGTGCCCCAATCTCCCCACCTTATACACCCAGGCTACAGTGTCCCAATCCCCCCACCTTATACACCCAGGCTACAGTGTCCCAATCCCTCCACCTTACTCACACACACAGGCTACAGTGTCCCAATCCCTCCACCTTACTCACACATACAGGGTACAGTGCTCCAATACCCCTACCTTATACACACAGGCTACAGTACCGCAATTCCCCCACCTTATACATCCAGGCAGCAGTGCCGCAATTCCCCCACCTTATACATCCAGGCTACAGTGCCGCAATTCCCCCACCTTATACACCCAGGCTATAGCTCCCCAATCCACACACACCCAGACTACAGTGCCGCAATTGCCCCACCTTATACACCCAGGCTACAGTGCCGCAATTCCTCCACCTTATATACCCAGGCTACAGTGCCGCAATTCCCCCACCTTATACACCCAGGCTACAGTGCCCCAATCCCCCTACCTTATACACACAGGCTACAGTGCCGCAATTACCCCACCTTATACACCCAGGCTACAGTGCCCCAATCCCCCCCACCTTACACACACAGGCTACAGTACCCCAATCCCCCCCACCTTACACACCCAGGCTACAGCGTCCCAATCCCCACACCTTACACACCCATGCTACAGCGTCCCAATCCCCACACCTTACACACCCAGGCTACAGCGTCCCAATCCCCCCCACCTTATACACCCAGGCTACAGCGTCCCAATCCCACATTTTATACACTCAGGCTACAGCGTCCCAATCCCCACACCTTCTACATCCAGGCTACAGTGCCCCAATCCCCCCACCTTATACACCCAGGGTACAGCTCCCCAATCTCCCCACCTTATTCACCCAGGCTACAGTGCCCCAATCCCCCCACCTTATACACCCAGGCTACAGTGTCCCAATCCCCACACCTTATACACCCAGGCTACAGTGCCGCACTTCCCCCACCTTTTACACCCAGGCTACAGTGCCGCAATTCCCCCACCTTATACACCCAGGCTATAGTGTCCCAATCCCCCCACCTTATACACCCAGGCTACAGTGTCCCAATCCCCCCACCTTATACACCCAGGCTAGTGTCCCAATCCCCCCACCTTATACACTCAGGCTACAGTGCCCCAATCCCCACATTTTACACACCCGGGCTACAGTGTCCCAATCCCCCCACCTTATACACCCAGGCTACAGAGCCCCAATCCCCCCACCTTATATACCCAGGCTACAGCGTCCCAATCAACCCACCTTATACACACTGGCTACAGTGCCCCAATCCCCACACCTTATACACCCAGGCTACAGCGTCCCAATCCACACACCTTATACACCCAGGCTACAGTGTCCCAATCCCCCACCTTATACACCCAGGCTGCAGTGCCCCAATCCCCCCACTTTATACACACAGGCTACAGCGTCCCAATTCCCCCACCTTATACACCCAGGCTATAGTGCCGCAATTCCCCCACCTTATACACCCAGGCTACAGTGCCACAAATCCCCCACCTTATACACCCAGGCTACAGTGCCCCAATCCCCCCACTTTATACACCCAGGCTACAGTGTCCCAATCCCCCCCACCTTACGCACCCAGGCTACAGTGCCCCAATCCCCCCCACCTCATACACCCAGGCTACAGTGCCCCAATCTCCCCCACCTCATACACCCAGGGTACAGCGCCCCAATCTCCCCACCTTATACACCCAGGCTACAGTGCCCCAATCCCCCCACCTTATACACCCAGGCTACAGTGTCCCAATCCCCCCACCTTATACACACAGGCTACAGTGTCCCAATCCCTCCACCTTACTCACACACACAGGGTACAGTGCTCCAATACCCCTACCTTATACACACAGGCTACAGTGCCGCAATTCCCCCACCTTATACATCCAGGCTACAGTGCCGCAATTCCCCCACCTTATACATCCAGGCTACAGTGCCGCAATTCCCCCACCTTATATACCCAGGCTATAGCTCCCCAATCCCCACACACCCAGACTACAGTGCCGCAATTCCCCCACCTTATACACCCAGACTACAGTGCCGCAATTCCCCCACCTTATACACCCAGGCTACAGTGCCGCAATTCCCCCACCTTATACACCCAGGCTACAGTGCCGCAATTCCCCCACCTTATACACCCAGGCTACAGTGCCCCAATCTCCCCACCTTATACACCCAGGCTACAGTGCCCCAATCCCCACAATTTATACAGTCAGGCTACAGTGTCCCAATCCCCACACCTTATACACCCAGGCTACAGTGCCGCAATTCCCCCACCTTTTACACCCAGGCTACAGTGCCGCAATTCCCCCACCTCATACACCCAGGCTATAGTGTCCCAATCCCCCCACCTTATACACCCAGGCTACAGTGTCCCAATCCCCCCACTTTATACATCCAGGCTAGTGTCCCAATCCCCCCACCTTATACACCCAGGCTACAGTGCCCCAATCCCCCCCACCTCATACACCCAGGCTACAGTGCCCCAATCTCCCCACCTTATACACCCAGGCTACAGTGCCCCAATCCCCCCACCTTATACACCCAGGCTACAGTGTCCCAATCCCCACACGTTATACACCCAGGCTACAGTGTCCCAATCCACAACCTTATACACCCAGGCTACAGTGCCCCAATCCCCCCCACCTCATACACCCAGGCTACAGTGCCCCAATTCCCCCACCTTATACACCCAGGCTACAGTGTCCCAATCCCCCACCTTATACACCCAGGCTACAGTGCCCCAATCCCCACACCTTACACACCCAGGCTACAGTGCCCCAATCCCCCCACTTTATACACCCAGGCTACAGTGCCCCAATCCCCACATTTTACACACACGGGCTACAGTGCCCCAATCTCCCCACCTTATACACCCAGGCTACAGTGCCCCAATCCCCACACCTTATACACTCAGGCTACAGTGTCCCAATCCCCACACCTTATACACCCAGGCTACAGTGCCGCAATTCCCCCACCTTATACACCCAGGCTATAGTGTCCCAATCCCCCCACCTTATACACCCAGGCTACAGTGTCCCAATCCCCCCACCTTATACACCCAGGCTACAGTGCCCCAATCCCCCCCACCTCATACACCCAGGCTACAGTGTCCCAATCCCCCCACCTTATACACCCAGGCTACAGTGCCCCAATCCCCCCCACCTCATACACCCAGGCTACAGCGCCCCAATCTCCCCACCTTATACACCCAGGCTACAGTGCCCCAATCCCCCCACTTTATACACCCAGACTACAGTGTCCCAATCCCCACACGTTATACACCCAGGCTACAGTGCCCCAATCCCCCCACATTATACACCCAGGCTACAGTGCCCCAATCCCCCCACATTATACACCCAGGCTACAGTGTCCCAATCCCCACACCTTATACACCCAGGCTACAGTGTCCCAATCCCCCCACCTTATACACCCAGGCTACAGTGTCCCAATCCCTCCACCTTACTCACACACACAGGCTACAGTGTCCCAATCCCTCCACCTTACTCACACACACAGGGTACAGTGCTCCAATACCCCTACCTTATACACACAGGCTACAGTACCGCAATTCCCCCACCTTATACATCCAGGCTACAGTGCCGCAATTCCCCCACCTTATACATCCAGGCTACAGTGCCGCAATTCCCCCACCTTATACACCCAGGCTACAGTGCCGCAATTCCCCAACCTTATATACCCAGGCTACAGTGCCGCAATTCCCCCACCTTATACACCCAGGCTACAGTGCCCCAATCCCCCTACCTTATACACACAGGCTACAGTGCCCCAATCCCCCCCCCCACTTCATACACCCATGCTACAGTGCCCCAATACCCCCCACCTCATACACCCAGGGTACAGCGCCCCAATCTCCCCACCTTATACACCCAGGCTACAGTGCCCCAATCCCCCCACCTTATACACCCAGGCTACAGTGTCCCAATCCCCACACCTTATACACCCAGGCTACAGTGCCGCAATTCCCCCACCTTATACACCCAGGCTATAGCTCCCCAATCCCCACACACCCAGACTACAGTGCCGCAATTCCCCCACCTTATACACCCAGACTACAGTGCCGCAATTCCCCCACCTTATACACCCAGGCTACAGTGCCGCAATTCCCCCACCTTATACACCCAGGCTACAGTGCCGCAATTCCCCCACCTTATACACCCAGGCTAGTGTCCCAATCCCCCCACCTTATACACCCAGGCTACAGTGCCCCAATCTCCACACCTTCCACACCCAGGCTACAGTGCCCCAATCCCCCCACCTTATACACCCAGGCTACAGTGCCCCAATCCCCACATTTTACACACATGGGCTACAGCGTCCCAATCCCCCCACCTTATACACTCAGGCTACAGTGCCCCAATCCCCACATTTTACACACCCGGGCTACAGTGCCCCAATCTCCCCACCTTATACACCCAGGCTACAGTGCCCCAATCCCCACACCTTATACACTCAGGCTACAGTGTCCCAATCCCCACACCTTATACACCCAGGCTACAGTGCCGCAATTCCCCCACCTTATACACCCAGGCTATAGTGTCCCAATCCCCCCACCTTATACACCCAGGCTATAGTGTCCCAATCCCCCCACCTTATACACCCAGGCTACAGTGTCCCAATCCCCCCACCTTATACACCCAGGCTACAGTGCCCCAATCCCCCCCACCTCATACACCCAGGCTACAGTGCCCCAATCTCCCCACCTTATACACCCAGGCTAAGTGCCCCAATCCCCCCACCTTATACACCCAGACTACAGTGTCCCAATCCCCACACGTTATACACCCAGGCTACAGTGCCCCAATCCCCCCACATTATACACCCAGGCTACAGTGCCCCAATCCCCCCACATTATACACCCAGGCTACAGTGTCCCAATCCCCACACCTTATACACCCAGGCTACAGTGCCCCAATCCCCCCCACCTCATACACCCAGGCTACAGTGCCCCAATCTCCCCACCTTATACACCCAGGCTACAGTGTCCCAATCCCCCCACCTTATACACCCAGGCTACAGTGTCCCAATCCCTCCACCTTACTCACACACACAGGCTACAGTGTCCCAATCCCTCCACCTTACTCACACATACAGGGTACAGTGCTCCAATACCCCTACCTTATACACACAGGCTACAGTACCACAATTCCCCCACCTTATACATCCAGGCAGCAGTGCCGCAATTCCCCCACCTTATACACCCAGGCTATAGCTCCCCAATCCACACAGACCCAGACTACAGTGCCGCAATTGCCCCACCTTATACACCCAGGCTACAGTGCCGCAATTCCTCCACCTTATATACCCAGGCTACAGTGCCGCAATTCCCCCACCTTATACACCCAGGCTACAGTGCCCCAATCCCCCTACCTTATACACACAGGCTACAGTGCCGCAATTACCCCACCTTATACACCCAGGCTACAGTGCCCCAATCCCCCCCACCTTACACACCCAGGCTACAGCGTCCCAATCCCCACACCTTACACACCCATGCTACAGCGTCCCAATCCCCACACCTTACACACCCAGGCTACAGCGTCCCAATCCCCCCCACCTTATACACCCAGGCTACAGCGTCCCAATCCCACATTTTATACACTCAGGCTACAGCGTCCCAATCCCCACACCTTCTACATCCAGGCTACAGTGCCCCAATCCCCCCACCTTATACACCCAGGGTACAGCTCCCCAATCTCCCCACCTTATTCACCCAGGCTACAGTGCCCCAATCCCCCCACCTTATACACCCAGGCTACAGTGTCCCAATCCCCACACCTTATACACCCAGGCTACAGTGCCGCACTTCCCCCACCTTTTACACCCAGGCTACAGTGCCGCAATTCCCCCACCTTATACACCCAGGCTATAGTGTCCCAATCCCCCCACCTTATACACCCAGGCTACAGTGTCCCAATCCCCCCACCTTATACACCCAGGCTAGTGTCCCAATCCCCCCACTTTATACACTCAGGCTACAGTGCCCCAATCCCCACATTTTACACACCCGGGCTACAGTGTCCCAATCCCCCCACCTTATACACCCAGGCTACAGAGCCCCAATCCCCCCACCTTATATACCCAGGCTACAGCGTCCCAATCAACCCACCTTATACACACTGGCTACAGTGCCCCAATCCCCACACCTTATACACCCAGGCTACAGCGTCCCAATCCACACACCTTATACACCCAGGCTACAGTGTCCCAATCCCCCCACCTTATACACCCAGGCTACAGCGTCCCAATCAACCCACCTTATACACCCAGGCTACAGCGTCCCAATCCCCCACCTTATACACCCAGGCTACAGTGCCCCAATCCCCCCACTTTATACACACAGGCTACAGCGTCCCAATTCCCCCACCTTATACACCCAGGCTATAGTGCCGCAATTCCCCCACCTTATACACCCAGGCTACAGTGCCACAAATCCCCCACCTTATACACCCAGGCTACAGTGCCCCAATCCCCCCACTTTATACACCCAGGCTACAGTGTCCCAATCCCCCCCACCTTACGCACCCAGGCTACAGTGCCCCAATCCCCCCACATTATACACCCAGGCTACAGTGCCCCAATCCCCCCACATTATACACCCAGGCTACAGTGTCCCAATCCCCACACCTTATACACCCAGGCTACAGTGTCCCAATCCCCCCACCTTATACACCCAGGCTACAGTGTCCCAATCCCTCCACCTTACTCACACACACAGGCTACAGTGTCCCAATCCCTCCACCTTACTCACACACACAGGGTACAGTGCTCCAATACCCCTACCTTATACACACAGGCTACAGTGCCGCAATTCCCCCACCTTATACATCCAGGCTACAGTGCCGCAATTCCCCCACCTTATACATCCAGGCTACAGTGCCGCAATTCCCCCACCTTATACACCCAGGCTATAGCTCCCCAATCCCCACACACCCAGACTACAGTGCCGCAATTACCCCACCTTATACACCCAGACTACAGTACTACAGTGCCGCAATTCCCCCACCTTATACACCCAGGCTACAGTGCCGCAATTCCCCCACCTTATACACCCAGGCTACAGTGCCGCAATTCCCCCACCTTATACACCCAGGCTACAGTGCCCCAATCTCCCCACCTTATACACCCAGGCTACAGTGCCCCAATCCCCACAATTTATACAGTCAGGCTACAGTGTCCCAATCCCCACACCTTATACACCCAGGCTACAGTGCCGCAATTCCCCCACCTTTTACACCCAGGCTACAGTGCCGCAATTCCCCCACCTCATACACCCAGGCTATAGTGTCCCAATCCCCCCACCTTATACACCCAGGCTACAGTGTCCCAATCCCCCCACTTTATACATCCAGGCTAGTGTCCCAATCCCCCCACCTTATACACCCAGGCTACAGTGCCCCAATCCCCCCCACCTCATACACCCAGGCTACAGTGCCCCAATCTCCCCACCTTATACACCCAGGCTACAGTGCCCCAATCCCCCCACCTTATACACCCAGGCTACAGTGTCCCAATCCCCACACGTTATACACCCAGGCTACAGTGTCCCAATCCCCACACGTTATACACCCAGGCTACAGTGCCCCAATCCCCCCCACCTCATACACCCAGGCTACAGTGCCCCAATTCCCCCACCTTATACACCCAGGCTACAGTGTCCCAATCCCCCACCTTATACACCCAGGCTACAGTGCCCCAATCCCCACACCTTACACACCCAGGCTACAGTGCCCCAATCCCCCCACTTTATACACCCAGGCTACAGTGCACCAATCCCCACATCTTACACACCTGGGCTACAGCGTCCCAATCCCCCCACCTTATACACTCAGGCTACAGTGCCCCAATCCCCACATTTTACACACACGGGCTACAGTGCCCCAATCTCCCCACCTTATACACCCAGGCTACAGTGCCCCAATCCCCACACCTTATACACTCAGGCTACAGTGTCCCAATCCCCACACCTTATACACCCAGGCTACAGTGCCGCAATTCCCCCACCTTATACACCCAGGCTATAGTGTCCCAATCCCCCCACCTTATACACCCAGGCTACAGTGTCCCAATCCCCCCACCTTATACACCCAGGCTACAGTGTCCCAATCCCCCCACCTTATACACCCAGGCTACAGTGCCCCAATCCCCCCCACCTCATACACCCAGGCTACAGCGCCCCAATCTCCGCACCTTATACACCCAGGCTACAGTGCCCCAATCCCCCCACCTTATACACCCAGACTACAGTGTCCCAATCCCCACACGTTATACACCCAGGCTACAGTGCCCCAATCCCCCCACATTATACACCCAGGCTACAGTGCCCCAATCCCCCCACATTATACACCCAGGCTACAGTGTCCCAATCCCCCCACCTTATACACCCAGGCTACAGTGTCCCAATCCCCCCACCTTATACACCCAGGCTACAGTGCCCCAATCCCCCCCACCTCATACACCCAGGCTACAGCGCCCCAATCTCCCCACCTTATACACCCAGGCTACAGTGCCCCAATCCCCCCACTTTATACACCCAGACTACAGTGTCCCAATCCCCACACGTTATACACCCAGGCTACAGTGCCCCAATCCCCCCACATTATACACCCAGGCTACAGTGCCCAATCCCCCCACATTATACACCCAGGCTACAGTGTCCCAATCCCCACACTTTATACACCCAGGCTACAGTGTCCCAATCCCCCCACCTTATACACCCAGGCTACAGTGTCCCAATCCCTCCACCTTACTCACACACACAGGCTACAGTGTCCCAATCCCTCCACCTTACTCACACACACAGGGTACAGTGCTCCAATACCCCTACCTTATACACACAGGCTACAGTACCGCAATTCCCCCACCTTATACATCCAGGCTACAGTGCCGCAATTCCCCCACCTTATACATCCAGGCTACAGTGCCGCAATTCCCCCACCTTATACACCCAGGCTACAGTGCCGCAATTCCCCAACCTTATACACCCAGGCTACAGTGCCGCAATTCCCCCACCTTATACACCCAGGCTACAGTGCCCCAATCCCCCTACCTTATACACACAGGCTACAGTGCCGCAATTACCCCACCTTATACACCCAGGCTACAGTGTCCCAATCCCCCTACCTTATACACACAGGCTACAGTGCCGCAATTACCCCACCTTATACACCCAGGCTACAGTGTCCCAATCCCCCCACCTTACACACCCAGGCTACAGTGCCCCAATCCCCCCCACCTTACACACCCAGGCTACAGTGCCCCAATCCCCCCCACCTTACACACCCAGGCTACAGCGTCATAATTCCCACACCTTACACACCCAGGCTACAGCGTCCCAATCCCCCCCACCTTATACACCCAGGCTACAGCGTCCCAATCCCACACTTTATACACTCAGGCTACAGCGTCCCAATCCCCACACCTTCTACACCCAGGCTACAGTGCCCCAATCCCCCCACCTTATACACCCAGGGTACAGCTCCCCAATCTCCCCACCTTATTCACCCAGGCTACAGTGCCCCAATCCCCCCACCTTATACACCCAGGCTACAGTGTCCCAATCCCCACACCTTATACACCCAGGCTACAGTGCCGCACTTCCCCCACCTTTTACACCCAGGCTACAGTGCCGCAATTCCCCCACCTTATACACCCAGGCTATAGTGTCCCAATCCCCCCACCTTATACACCCAGGCTACAGTGTCCCAATCCACCCACCTTATACACCCAGGCTAGTGTCCCAATCCCCCCACCTTATACACTCAGGCTACAGTGCCCCAATCCCGACATTTTACATTCGGGCTACAGTGTCCCAATCCCCCCACCTTATACACCCAGGCTACAGAGCCCCAATCCCCCCACCTTATATACCCAGGCTACAGCGTCCCAATCAACCCACCTTATACACACTGGCTACAGTGCCCCAATCCCCACACCTTATACACCCAGGCTACAGCGTCCCAATCCACACACCTTATACACCCAGGCTACAGCGTCCCAATTCCCCCACCTTATACACCCAGGCTATAGTGCCGCAATTCCCCCACCTTATACACCCAGGCTACAGTGCCGCAAATCCCCAACCTTATACACCCAGGCTACAGTGCCCCAATCCCCCCACTTTATACACCCAGGCTACAGTGTCCCAATCCCCCCACCTTATACACTCAGGCTACAGTGCCCCAATCCCCACATTTTACATTCGGGCTACAGTGTCCCAATCCCCCCACCTTATACACCCAGGCTACAGAGCCCCAATCCCCCCACCTTATATACCCAGGCTACAGCGTCCCAATCAACCCACCTTATACACCCAGGCTACAGCGTCCCAATCCCCCACCTTATACACCCAGGCTACAGCGCCCCAATCCCCCCACTTTATACACACAGGCTACAGCGTCCCAATTCCCCCACCTTATACACCCAGGCTATAGTGCCGCAATTCCCCCACCTTATACACCCAGGCTACAGTGCCCCAATCCCCCCACTTTATACACCCAGGCTACAGTGTCCCAATCCCCCCCACCTTACGCACCCAGGCTACAGTGCCCCAATCCCCCCCACCTCATACACCCAGGCTACAGTGCCCCAATCCCCCCACCTTATACACCCAGGCTACAGTGTCCCAATCCCCCCACCTTATACACCCAGGCTACAGTGTCCCAATCCACCCACCTTACTCACACACACAGGCTACAGTGTCCCAATCCCTCCACCTTACACACACAGGGTACAGTGCTCCAATACCCCTACCTTATACACACAGGCTACAGTGCCGCAATTCCCCCACCTTATACATCCAGGCTACAGTGCCGCAATTCCCCCACCTTATACATCCAGGCTACAGTGCCGCAATTCCCCCACCTTATACACCCAGGCTACAGTGCCGCAATTCCCCCACCTTATACACCCAGGCTACAGTGCCGCAATTCCCCCACCTTATACACCCAGGCTACAGTGTCCCAATCCCCCCCACCTTACACACCCAGGCTACAGTGCCCCAATCCCCCCCCCACCTCATACACCCAGGCTACAGTGCCCCAATCCCCCCCACCTCATACACCCAGGGTACAGCGCCCCAATCTCCCCACCTTATACACCCAGGCTACAGTGCCCCAATCCCCCCACCTTATACACCCAGGCTACAGTGCCCCAATCTCCCCACCTTATACACCCAGGTTACAGTGCCCCAATCCCCACACTTTATACACTCAGGCTACAGTGTCCCAATCCCCACACCTTATACACCCAGGCTACAGTGCCGCAATTCCCCCACCTTTTACACCCAGGCTACAGTGCCGCAATTCCCCCACCTTATACACCCAGGCTATAGTGTCCCAATCCCCCCACCTTATACACCCAGGCTACAGTGTCCCAATCCCCCCACCTTATACACCCAGGCTAGTGTCCCAATCCCCCCACCTTATACACTCAGGCTACAGTGCCCCAATCTCCCCACCTTATACACCCAGGCTACAGTGCCCCAATCCCCACACCTTATACACTCAGGCTACAGTGCCCCAATCCCCACACCTTATATACTCAGGCTACAGTGTCCCAATCCCCACACCTTATACACCCAGGCTACAGTGCCCCAATCCCCCACATTATACACCCAGGCTACAGTGTCCCAATCCCCACACCTTATACACCCAGGCTACAGTGCCCCAATCCCCCCCACCTCATACACCCAGGCTACAGTGCCCCAATCTCCCCACCTTATACACCCAGGCTACAGTGCCCCAATCTCCCCACCTTATACACCCAGGCTACAGTGCCCCAATCCCCACACCTTATACACTCAGGCTACAGTGTCCCAATCCCCACACCTTATACACCCAGGCTACAGTGCCGCAATTCCCCCACCTTTTACACCCAGGCAACAGTGCCGCAATTCCCCCACCTTATACACCCAGGCTATAGTGTCCCAATCCCCCCACCTTATACACCCAGGCTACAGTGTCCCAATCCCCCCACCTTATACACCCAGGCTAGTGTCCCAATCCCCCCACCTTATACACTCAGGCTACAGTGCCCCAATCCCCCCCACCTCATACACCCAGGCTACAGTGCCCCAATCTCCCCACCTTATACACCCAGGCTACAGTGCCCCAATCCCCCCACCTTATACACCCAGGCTACAGTGTCCCAATCCCCACACGTTATACACCCAGGCTACAGTGCCCCAATCCCCCCACATTATACACCCAGGCTACAGTGTCCCAATCCCCACACCTTATACACCCAGGCTACAGTGCCCCAATCCCCCCCACCTCATACACCCAGGCTACAGTGCCCCAATCTCCCCACCTTATACACCCAGGCTACAGTGTCCCAATCCCCCCACCTTATACACCCAGGCTACAGTGTCCCAATCCCTCCACCTTACTCACACACACAGGCTACAGTGTCCCAATCCCTCCACCTTACTCACACACACAGGGTACAGTGCTCCAATACCCCTACCTTATACACACAGGCTACAGTACCGCAATTCCCCCACCTTATACATCCAGGCTACAGTGCCGCAATATCTCCACCTTATACACCCAGGCTATAGCTCCGCAATCCACACACACCCAGACTACAGTGCCGCAATTCCCCCACCTTATACACCCAGGCTACAGTGCCGCAATTCCTCCACCTTATATACCCAGGCTACAGTGCCGCAATTCCCCCACCTTATACACCCAGGCTACAGTGCCCCAATCCCCCTACCTTATACACCCAGGCTACAGTGCCGCAATTACCCCACCTTATACACCCAGGCTACAGTGTCCCAATCCCCCCACCTTACACACCCAGGGTACAGTGCCCCAATCCCCCCCACCTTACACACCCAGGCTACAGTGTCCCAATCCCCACACCTTACACACCCATGCTACAGCGTCCCAATCCCCACACCTTACACACCCAGGCTACAGCTTCCCAATCCCCCCCACCTTATACACCCAGGCTACAGCGTCCCAATCCCACATTTTATACACCCAGGCTACAGCGTCCCAATCCCCACACCTTCTACACCCAGGCTACAGTGCCCCAATCCCCCCACCTTATACACCCAGGGTACAGCTCCCCAATCTCCCCACCTTTTTTTTTATATAAAGTAATTTTTATTCAGCAGTCTGGAGATTAAGGTACATACATTGCAGAGCATAATCATGTCTCAAGCATTACATCTATTCAAAATATGTCAAGTCGCGTTTTACACATATCTTACATCAAAAAAGTATCAATACATTTTCAGTATAGATGTATACTAGGATTTCCTAATGCTCTAACCTTCATGACTTACAAAATCCGCACCCATCTATATTAGTCCTCATTTATTTTTTATATTTAAACCCGTAATCTAAACTATAGAAAAATAACAAACAACCAAAGAAAAAGGCAAGGGAGGCAAATTAAGGAGTATTTTGATTCAGGGCTCCACTAGTCATACACGTGTGTGAGCATGTGGGCTCACAGGGCCCAACCGTCATCGTCTCAGTACACTTCAGTCATAGTAATTTATTGACATGCTTGCACTTTAGTGTCTACTATATTTGGGGAACAGGATGAGAGTGGGGGGAATCTAGCCATGGAGACCAAACTTTTTCAAACTTAGCTGATGCGTTTTGCTTCATGTAAACATATCTCTCCTTAATTATAGTGTCATTAATTAAGGCCTTAAGTGCAGATATTAACGGTCCTTTAGGGGCCATCCACACTCTTGCAATGCAAACCTTAGCCAAGGCACATACATTTAGAGCATAGAGACCCATTGAACCAGACTCAGGAGCAAGGCACCCCATTCCCAATATACAGAATTGTGGGGTAAGCAGTCCGCCAGGCACCCCCGTACTCTCCAGAATTGACCCGACCCCCGACCAGAACACCCCCAACCTCGGACAGTCCCACACTAAATGCCAGTATGTTCCCACCGCCCCCCCACACTTAGGACAGAGAGGAGATCTGCCTGTGCCAAACGTAGCCAGTCTAGCTGGAGTCATATAAGTTCTGTGTAAAATGAAGAATTGAATCTGTTGATATCTAAGGGACTTAGTAACCTTAGCAGGGTATTCTAAAGCGAGGACCCAATCCTCCTCATTTATTGGACCCAGATCCTCCTCCCACCTTCCACGGAGACGCGTCAAGGGGTCCGCATGGAGCTTGGTGAGAAGATATCCATACGCAAGTGAGACCATCCTAGCCTGACCCAAAGTGGTCACAAATGTCTTGATGGGAAATGGGAGGATTCGCGGGGGTGATTCAGCAAATTGGGTCTGGAGGGCATGACGAAGCTGGAGGTATCTGAAGAAGTAGGAATTGGGTAGGTCAAACTCATCCCTCAGCTGTTGAAAGGATTTTAATGTAGTATCTAGATAAAGTTGAGAGACAGAGATCACCGATCTAGGAGCCCACACCTCCCGCCCCTCAAGCGCATGCAATTCAGGGAGCCAGTCAGAGTACCACAGGGGAGTATCCGGGTCTAGGTCGTCATATCTCAGGACCCTCCAAATCTTTAGGGCCTGAAAAATGATAGGGGGAAGAAACCTAGCTATGCTCCCACTCAGTAGCACCTGCATAGGAGAGAGGTAGGGAAAGTAACAACGGATAAACTCACAATGTAGAGAGTCGGTCTCAGAGTTTTGTGCCCATATAGTGATATGAGTCAGCTGAGCAGCGAAGTAATATATCTGAAAGTTAGGTAGAGCCAGGCCACCGTCAGATCTCTGTCTGGTAAGAGTATTTAACTGTATCCTAGGTCTTTTATTAGCCCAGATCAGTGAGGACAGAACGCTATTCAATTTTCTAAAGAATGTTGGATAGATATATACCGGGGATTGAAGAATAATATATAGGAGTTTAGGCAGTATAATCATTTTAATGAGATTAACCCTGCCAGAGACCGTTAGTGGAAGCTTACACCAAGTCTTAGATTTGCCCATGACCCACTGCATGGTCAGATCCAGATTCAGGGGGAGAAAATCAGAAGGGTCATTAGTTATTTGGATTCCAAGGTACTTAAACTGTACCGTCCAACACAGTGGTAGGGGGATTTTGGAAACAGTAGGAGGGGGGCCTATGACTGGCATAATGTATGGTTTAGGCCAGTTAATTCTAAGGCCCGAGTGATCTCCAAATCTTTCTATCACACGCAGCAGGATGGGCATTGACCTGGTGTAATCCTGCAAAAACAGCAACATGTCATCGGCATAAAGAGCTATCCTATCCTCACGTGATCCTGTACATATTCCCACAATATCCGGGTGTGATCTAATCAAGCATGCCAGGGGCTCTATGGCCAAGGCAAACAGCGTAGGGGACAGGGGGCAACCCTGTCTAGTACCTCGGGTCAACTGAAAAGATGGGGATACATAACCGTTCACCAAGATCCTGGCACTCGGATGTTGATACAGTAGTTTAATCCATTTTATATAATTGGGTCCAAATCCCATACGAGCCAACACCTCCCACAAATAAGCCCACTCAATGCTGTCAAAGGCCTTGGCCGCGTCCAGCGAGACCACAGCCGAGTCAGAAGGGAGTCCGTGTGGGAGCTGTAAAATGGTATGCAATCTACGTAAATTAATAGACGTGGACTTTCCTGGCATGAAGCCAGTCTGATCCGGGTGAATGAGGGAGGTTATCACTGTGTTAAGCCGTATTGCCAGTATCTTTGCCAGGATCTTGGCGTCGGTGGGAATCAGGGATATCGGTCTATAGGAGTCCAGAGATTTGGGGTCTTTACCGGGTTTTGGGATCACTATTATAACTGCCTCTGACATGGAGGGGGGGAGATCGTTTCTGGCAAATATATCTAAATATAGGGCATGCAGCTTGGGGCCAAAAAAATCAATATGATTCTTATATACCTCGGAGGGAATTCCGTCGCATCCCGGAGCCTTGCCATTAGGGGACATACCAATGGCCGCAGTCACCTCCTCGAGCGTTAAAGGTGCCTCCAGCAACTCGCAGGCCTCAGAGGAGAGTGCAGGTAGCGGGACACCCCCCATGTAGCGTGAAAGATCAGAAGTAGAGCGCTGCAACTGAGAATTATAAACCTCAGAAAAGTAAGATCGGAATAACAGCGCAATGTCCGGTGTGGTGTCGACAAAGGAGCCATCCGCTCCGGACATCTGGGTGATCGTGGTCCCAGGGCGATCGTAATGTATAAGGCGGGCCAGAAGGCCCCCCGTCCTATCAGCCTGCATATATATATTAGTAGCTTTGAAAAGAAGGGAGCGAGAGTTTCTATCAGACAGGTGGGCCAACCAGACTGACTGAGCCACCAGCCATCGTGTCTTTGTCGCAGGGGCGTTGTCAGATAAATATTGGGACTCTAGGTCTCTAGCATCTTTTTCAAGGGCCTGTTCTCTCTCCCTAGAGGCCATTTTATGAGCCGCTATCCGTCCAATATATGAGCCTCTCAAGAACGCTTTAAACGAGTCCCAAACTACTGTACCCGGGGCAGACCCTATATTGTCGCCAAAGAACCCCTCCCATTGAGTCTCCAAGTCACCGCAGTCCCCCAGCTGGGTCAGCCAGGAGGGGTGCAATTTCCAATAGGAGTGCCCCCTCTGACTTTCCACAGCAAGAGTCATCATCAGAGGAGAGTGATCAGAGACCCCTCGAGCCTCGTAGTGGACGTCAATTATCCTAGGGACGAGGGTGGGGGACACCAGCATCAGGTCAATTCTGGAGAAGGAGCCATGAGTACTGGAGAAGCAGGAGAACTGACGAACCGCAGGATGACGAAGTCGCCATACATCTACCCATTGCAAACTATTTAAAAAATCCGCAAACTTGGTAGGACCACCTCCCGCCAGCGCAGCCGGTGGGGAGTGCCATCGGTCCATAGACAGATCCAGGACATTATTAAAATCCCCCAAGCATATCACTGGGGTATTAGGGGAGGGGGCTATGAAGGACGCAGCTTGTTGCAGCACATTGTATGAGAAAGGAGGGGGGACATACACTGCTAATATGTAATAGGGCTGGGAGTTCAGCTTGCACTCTATAAATACATATCTTCCATACGGGTCAGTTTTAATCGATATCAACTCGAATTGCACTGTCTTCTTAATCAAAACTGAGACCCCCCTAGAAAAGGAGGAGTGGGAGGCATGATATGCCCAGCCCACCCAGGCCCGTCGTAAGGACAGTAACCTCTGTCCCTCCAAGTGGGTCTCACTGAGGCATGCAATATCCGGGTCATATTTCTTAATCATATTTAGTATCAAAGAGCGTTTGATGTTGTTATTCAGACCTCGAACATTCCATGCCAGAATTTTCAGATTAATCATGACCCCCTATAAACTCTATACACCTCCCGGATGGACCTCTCCCAAAATACATTTTGAGTATAAGCATTATCAATACCCATAAAACATGACGTATATGAGCCCTGCGTTGTAAGCCACAGCATCTAAATATGAAACATCCTTGCCTCCGTAAATACTTGAATAAGAAAAATAACAAACTAAAGAAAAAAATAAAACCCCAAAAATAGTAAAAGGAAACGCAACTAGCAGCTTCCCAAATAACCATTCCCTCCCCGTATACCACCCCCAACTTCGGCATACTTATATCCCGAACAATCAGCTAGCTACCAAGCGCTAGGAAGGCTAGATTCTTAACTGAACCTCCAACCCTTCTCTAGCCAACGCCGCTTGGCCGTACAAGTCTTGAGCCACCAGTGCAAAGAGAGGGGGCTCCCCGAACCATGATCAAGCCTCCGGTGGATCAAACCCCAGGCTGTTTTCGTAGGAGATCACTCCGGAGCCAGTTGCCGAGCACCCGGTGCATATCTGTCCAGCCACTGGGCCGCCTCTCTGGGGGAGTTGAAAAACTTGGTCTCCCCATCCGCCACAACTCGGAGCCTTGAGGGAAACAGCATAGAGTATGAAATGTTGAGGTCTCGCAGCCGTCTTTTGATGGGCATAAACTGGGCACGGTCCTTCTGAACGTCAGCGGCAAAGTCCGGGAAGGCCGAAACCCTAACTCCATTGCGGATCAGCGGGCCCTTCGTGCGACCTAAACGGAGAACCGAGTCACGGTCTTTATAGTGCAGGAATTTAGCGATGAAGGTGCGAGGAGGGGCACCTGGGGGTAAAGGCC
Source organism: Pseudophryne corroboree (assembly GCF_028390025.1). Classification (NCBI taxonomy): domain Eukaryota; kingdom Metazoa; phylum Chordata; class Amphibia; order Anura; family Myobatrachidae; genus Pseudophryne; species Pseudophryne corroboree. The sequence continues at coordinate 34,306,592 of NC_086452.1, forward strand.
GAGATGGTATCCTATGTGCACGCTCCACCGTAAAATGGGCCGTAAAGGACTCAGCGCCATATAGTTCTTTAAGCCAGGATTCGAGGAATTCCTCCGGCTGCGGACCCTCTTCTTTTTCAGGCAGGCCTACGAATCTGACGTTGTTCCTACGCAGCCGTCCCTCCATGTCTAGGAGCTTGGTTTGAAGTGAGGAGACCTGCTGGGTCACCCCGGATACAGATTGCTTAAGGGGACCACATAAATCTTCCAGGTTGGAGACCCGTGTCTCCGCCTCACCCACTCTCTCTCGGATACGCTGTACATCTTGGCGGAGCAAGGAGAGATCGCACTGCACCTTCTCCATCTTATCGGAGAGACGCTGTTCACTGCCGGCTATAGCCTCCAGCACTTGTTGAATAGACGGGGCCCCCACCACTTCCGGGGAATCAACCGCTGTCTCAGGAGGGAAGGTCGAGTGTGTTGGAGAGGCTTCTTGAGAAGGAGCCGGTGCAGCCCTAGGGTGGGGTTGCCTGGTAAATTTTTCAAGTTTGGCCGCGGCCGCACTCCGGCCGCCCCCCACCATGCTGAGCAGGAGCAGTCACACACTTCCCAGATTAAGGCTATAGTATAGGGTTGTGGCTAGATGACGGACGCAGCCAGGCCGCGTATAATCAGTGGCGGGAATCAGCCGCGTACAGTCAATATGTCAGAATAGTAAAATAGGATGATGGTACGTAGTACACTGTGAGAAATTGGTGCAGCACAGCAGTGTAGGCAGATCTGATTTAAGTGCAGTTCCAGTATGTTATATTGGAAGGGCAGTGCACAATAAATAGCTGAGTTTGTCTCCAGTCTCAGGTAGGTATTAGCATAGTCATTAGGAGAGTAGTAGTAGAAGAAATCAGTGTGCATTAAAGGATCCTGTCAGGAATGGGAGAGAGCAGCATGCAGAAAGGTCTCAGAATGCAGGGACAGTTCGCAGGGCATATGAGAATATGTGAATCCCATCAGGTGATTTTACATGTGACCATGCGTGGGCAGCAGCCTATAATCAGCTTCTAAGATGGCCGCCGTGCCTCTTCCCCTTCCCCAGGAGTACCTTAATCTTTTCCAGCTACCAGGGCCCCAGATCACGGCCCGACAGGCAGAGGAGATGTTATCCCCTGTTTCCAGACTCTCAGCGGCTTCCGGCAGCAGCAGCAACCCGCCGTTCGAGCTGCGGGCGACTCGCGGTCCGGGTCGCCGAAAATCGAGGCCGGGGATCCGGAGGAGGTGCAGGCCGCAGGGCTGGAAGTCGGGAAATGCCGCTCCACGAGTCCCGGAGAGTGCGCGATGAGGTGCCCGCCGGTGCCCACAGCCTGTGGTGATAGATTCCGGCCGGGCAGAGACACCAGAGGGGGTCAGGATTGATTGCAGGAGTTAATGGCCGGGGAGCTCCCGAACTCTGCTGCCTACTCCTCAGCCGTCGTAGCCACGCCCAATCTCCCCACCTTATTCACCCAGGCTACAGTGCCCCAATCCCCCCACCTTATACACCCAGGCTACAGTGTCCCTATCCCCACACCTTATACACCCAGGCTACAGTGCCGCACTTCCCCCACCTTTTACACCCAGGCTACAGTGCCGCAATTCCCCCACCTTATACACCCAGGCTACAGTGTCCCAATCCCCCCACCTTATACACCCAGGCTACAGTGTCCCAATCCCCCCACTTTATACACCCAGGCTAGTGTCCCAATCCCCCCACTTTATACACCCAGGCTACAGTGCCCCAATCCCCCCACCTTATACACCCAGGCTACAGTGCCCCAATCCCCACATTTTACACACCCGGGCTACAGTGTCCCAATCCCCCCACCTTATACACCCAGGCTACAGTGCCCCAATCCCCCCACCTTATATACCCAGGCTACAGCGTCCCAATCAACCCACCTTATACACACTGGCTACAGTGCCCCAATCCCCACACCTTATACACCCAGGCTACAGCGTCCCAATCCCCACACCTTATACACCCAGGCTACAGTGTCCCAATCCCCCCACCTTATACACCCAGGCTACAGCGTCCCAATCAACCCACCTTATACACCCAGGCTACAGCGTCCCAATCCCCCACCTTATACACCCAGGCTACAGCGCCCCAATCCCCCAACTTTATACACACAGGCTACAGCGTCCCAATTCCCCCACCTTATACACCCAGGCTATAGTGCCGCAATTCCCCCACCTTATACACCCTGGCTACAGTGCCGCAATTCCCCACACCTTATACACCCAGGCTACAGTGCCCCAATCTCCCCACTTTATACACCCAGGCTACAGTGTCCCAATCCCCCCCACCTTACACACCCAGGCTACAGTGCCCCAATCCTCCCCACCTCATACACACAGGCTACAGTGCCCCAATCCCCCCCACCTCATACACCAAGGGTACAGCGCCCCAATCTCCCCACCTTATACACCCAGGCTACAGTGCCCCAATCCCCCCACCTTATACACCCAGGCTAGAGTGTCCCAATTCCCCACACCTTATACACCCAGGCTACAGCGTCCCAATCCCCACACCTTATACACCCAGGCTACAGTGTCCCAATCCCCCCACCTTATACACCCAGGCTACAGCGTCCCAATCAACCCACCTTATACACCCAGGCTACAGCGTCCCAATCCCCCACCTTATACACCCAGGCTACAGCGCCCCAATCCCCCAACTTTATACACACAGGCTACAGCGTCCCAATTCCCCCACCTTATACACCCAGGCTATAGTGCCGCAATTCCCCCACCTTATACACCCTGGCTACAGTGCCGCAATTCCCCCCACCTTATACACCCAGGCTACAGTGCCCCAATCTCCCCACTTTATACACCCAGGCTACAGTGTCCCAATCCCCCCCACCTTACACACCCAGGCTACAGTGCCCCAATCCTCCCCACCTCATACACCCAGGCTACAGTGCCCCAATCCCCCCCACCTCATACACCAAGGGTACAGCGCCCCAATCTCCCCACCTTATACACCCAGGCTACAGTGCCCCAATCCCCCCACCTTATACACCCAGGCTAGAGTGTCCCAATCCCCACACCTTATACACCCAGGCTACAGTGCCACACTTCCCCCACCTTTTACACCCAGGCTACAGTGCCCCAATCCCCCCACCTTATACACCCAGGCTACAGTGTCCCAATCCCCACACCTTATACACCCAGGCTACAGTGTCCCAATCCCCACACCTTATACACCCAGGCTACAGTGCCGCACTTCCCCCACCTTTTACACCCAGGCTACAGTGCCCCAATCCCCCCACCTCATACACCCAGGCTACAGTGCCCCAATCCCCCCACCTTATACACCCAGGCTACAGTGTCCCAATCCCCCCACCTTATACACCCAGGCTACAGTGTCCCAATCCCTCCACCTTACTCACACACACAGGCTACAGTGTCCCAATCCCTCCACCTTACTCACACACACAGGGTACAGTGCTCCAATACCCCTACCCTATACACATAGGCTACAGTGCCGCAATTCCCCCACCTTATACACCCAGGCTACAGTGCCGCAATTCCCCCACCTTATACACCCAGGCTACAGTGCCGCAATTCCCCCACCTTATACACCCAGGCTACAGTGCCCCAATCCCCCCACCCTATACACCCAGGCTACAGTGTCCCAATCCCCCCCCACCTTACACACCCAGGCTACAGTGCCCCAATCCCCCCCCCACCTCATACACCCAGGCTACAGTGCCCCAATCCCCCCCACCTCATACACCCAGGGTACAGCGCCCCAATCTCCCCACCTTATACACCCAGGCTACAGTGCTCCAATCCCCCCACCTTATACACCCAGGCTACAGTGTCCCAATCCCCCCACCTTATACACCCAGGCTACAGTGCCGCACTTACCCCACCTTTTACACCCAGGCTACAGTGCCCCAATCCCCCCACCTTATACACCCAGGGTACAGTGCCCCAATCCCCCCACCTTATACACCCAGGCTACAGTGTCCCAATCCCTCCACCTTACTCACACACACAGGCTACAGTGTCCCAATCCCTCCACCTTACTCACACACACAGGGTACAGTGCTCCAATACCCCTACCTTATACACATAGGCTACAGTGCCGCAATTCCCCCACCTTATACACCCAGGCTACAGTGCCGCAATTCCCCCACCTTATAAACCCAGGCTACAGTGCCCCAATCCCCCCACCCTATACACCCAGGCTACAGTGTCCCAATCCCCCCCACCTTACACACCCAGGCTACAGTGCCCCAATCCCCCCCCCCCACTTCATACACCCATGCTACAGTGCCCCAATACCCCCCACCTCATACACCCAGGGTACAGCGCCCCAATCTCCCCACCTTATACACCCAGGCTACAGTGCCCCAATCCCCCCACCTTATACACCCAGGCTACAGTGTCCCAATCCCCACACCTTATACACCCAGGCTACAGTGCCGCACTTCCCCCACCTTTTACACCCAGGCTACAGTGCCGCACTTCCCCCACCTTTTACACCCAGGCTACAGTGCCCCAATCCCCCCACCTTATACACCCAGGCTACAGTGCCCCAATCCCCCCACCTTATACACCCAGGCTACAGTGTCCCAATCCCCCCACCTTATACACCCAGGCTACAGTGTCCCAATCCCTCCACCTTACTCACACACACAGGCTACAGTGTCCCAATCCCTCCACCTTACTCACACACACAGGGTACAGTGCTCCAATACCCCTACCTTATACACACAGGCTACAGTGCCGCAATTCCCCCACCTTATACATCCAGGCTACAGTGCCGCAATTCCCCCACCTTATACATCCAGGCTACAGTGCCGCAATTCCCCCACCTTATACACCCAGGCTATAGCTCCCCAATCCCCACACACCCAGACTACAGTGCCGCAATTCCCCCACCTTATACACCCAGACTACAGTGCCGCAATTCCCCCACCTTATACACCCAGGCTACAGTGCCGCAATTCCCCCACCTTATACACCCAGGCTACAGTGCCGCAATTCCCCCACCTTATACACCCAGGCTAGTTTCCCAATCCCCCCACCTTATACACCCAGGCTACAGTGCCCCAATCCCCCCCACCTCATACACCCAGGCTACAGTGCCCCAATCTCCACACCTTCCACACCCAGGCTACAGTGCCCCAATCCCCCCACCTTATACACCCAGGCTACAGTGCCCCAATCCCCACATTTTACACACCTGGGCTACAGCGTCCCAATCCCCCCACCTTATACACTCAGGCTACAGTGCCCCAATCCCCACATTTTACACACCCGGGCTACAGTGCCCCAATCTCCCCACCTTATACACCCAGGCTACAGTGCCCCAATCCCCACACCTTATACACTCAGGCTACAGTGTCCCAATCCCCACACCTTATACACCCAGGCTACAGTGCCGCAATTCCCCCACCTTATACACCCAGGCTATAGTGTCCCAATCCCCCCACCTTATACACCCAGGCTATAGTGTCCCAATCCCCCCACCTTATACACCCAGGCTACAGTGTCCCAATCCCCCCACCTTATACACCCAGGCTACAGTGCCCCAATCCCCCCCACCTCATACACCCAGGCTACAGTGCCCCAATCTCCCCACCTTATACACCCAGGCTAAGTGCCCCAATCCCCCCACCTTATACACCCAGACTACAGTGTCCCAATCCCCACACGTTATACACCCAGGCTACAGTGCCCCAATCCCCCCACATTATACACCCAGGCTACAGTGTCCCAATCCCCACACCTTATACACCCAGGCTACAGTGCCCCAATCCCCCCCACCTCATACACCCAGGCTACAGTGCCCCAATCTCCCCACCTTATACACCCAGGCTACAGTGTCCCAATCCCCCCACCTTATACACCCAGGCTACAGTGTCCCAATCCCTCCACCTTACTCACACACACAGGCTACAGTGTCCCAATCCCTCCACCTTACTCACACATACAGGGTACAGTGCTCCAATACCCCTACCTTATACACACAGGCTACAGTACCGCAATTCCCCCACCTTATACATCCAGGCAGCAGTGCCGCAATTCCCCCACCTTATACATCCAGGCTACAGTGCCGCAATTCCCCCACCTTATACACCCAGGCTATAGCTCCCCAATCCACACACACCCAGACTACAGTGCCGCAATTGCCCCACCTTATACACCCAGGCTACAGTGCCGCAATTCCTCCACCTTATATACCCAGGCTACAGTGCCGCAATTCCCCCACCTTATACACCCAGGCTACAGTGCCCCAATCCCCCTACCTTATACACACAGGCTACAGTGCCGCAATTACCCCACCTTATACACCCAGGCTACAGTGCCCCAATCCCCCCCACCTTACACACCCAGGCTACAGTACCCCAATCCCCCCCACCTTACACACCCAGGCTACAGCGTCCCAATCCCCACACCTTACACACCCATGCTACAGCGTCCCAATCCCCACACCTTACACACCCAGGCTACAGCGTCCCAATCCCCCCCACCTTATACACCCAGGCTACAGCGTCCCAATCCCACATTTTATACACTCAGGCTACAGCGTCCCAATCCCCACACCTTCTACATCCAGGCTACAGTGCCCCAATCCCCCCACCTTATACACCCAGGGTACAGCTCCCCAATCTCCCCACCTTATTCACCCAGGCTACAGTGCCCCAATCCCCCCACCTTATACACCCAGGCTACAGTGTCCCAATCCCCACACCTTATACACCCAGGCTACAGTGCCGCACTTCCCCCACCTTTTACACCCAGGCTACAGTGCCGCAATTCCCCCACCTTATACACCCAGGCTATAGTGTCCCAATCCCCCCACCTTATACACCCAGGCTACAGTGTCCCAATCCCCCCACCTTATACACCCAGGCTAGTGTCCCAATCCCCCCACCTTATACACTCAGGCTACAGTGCCCCAATCCCCACATTTTACACACCCGGGCTACAGTGTCCCAATCCCCCCACCTTATACACCCAGGCTACAGAGCCCCAATCCCCCCACCTTAGATACCCAGGCTACAGCGTCCCAATCAACCCACCTTATACACACTGGCTACAGTGCCCCAATCCCCACACCTTATACACCCAGGCTACAGCGTCCCAATCCACACACCTTATACACCCAGGCTACAGTGTCCCAATCCCCCCACCTTATACACCCAGGCTACAGCGTCCCAATCAACCCACCTTATACACCCAGGCTACAGCGTCCCAATCCCCCACCTTATACACCCAGGCTGCAGTGCCCCAATCCCCCCACTTTATACACACAGGCTACAGCGTCCCAATTCCCCCACCTTATACACCCAGGCTATAGTGCCGCAATTCCCCCACCTTATACACCCAGGCTACAGTGCCACAAATCCCCCACCTTATACACCCAGGCTACAGTGCCCCAATCCCCCCACTTTATACACCCAGGCTACAGTGTCCCAATCCCCCCCACCTTACGCACCCAGGCTACAGTGCCCCAATCCCCCCCACCTCATACACCCAGGCTACAGTGCCCCAATCCCCCCCACCTCATACACCCAGGGTACAGCGCCCCAATCTCCCCACCTTATACACCCAGGCTACAGTGCCCCAATCCCCCCACCTTATACACCCAGGCTACAGTGTCCCAATCCCCCCACCTTATACACACAGGCTACAGTGTCCCAATCCCTCCACCTTACTCACACACACAGGGTACAGTGCTCCAATACCCCTACCTTATACACACAGGCTACAGTGCCGCAATTCCCCCACCTTATACATCCAGGCTACAGTGCCGCAATTCCCCCACCTTATACATCCAGGCTACAGTGCCGCAATTCCCCAACCTTATACACCCAGGCTATAGCTCCCCAATCCCCACACACCCAGACTACAGTGCCGCAATTACCCCACTTTATACACCCAGACTACAGTGCCGCAATTCCCCCACCTTATACACCCAGGCTACAGTGCCGCAATTCCCCCACCTTATACACCCAGGCTACAGTGCCGCAATTCCCCCACCTTATACACCCAGGCTACAGTGCCCCAATCTCCCCACCTTATACACCCAGGCTACAGTGCCCCAATCCCCACAATTTATACAGTCAGGATACAGTGTCCCAATCCCCACACCTTATACACCCAGGCTACAGTGCCGCAATTCCCCCACCTTTTACACCCAGGCTACAGTGCCGCAATTCCCCCACCTCATACACCCAGGCTATAGTGTCCCAATCCCCCCACCTTATACACCCAGGCTACAGTGTCCCAATCCCCCCACTTTATACATCCAGGCTAGTGTCCCAATCCCCCCACCTTATACACCCAGGCTACAGTGCCCCAATCCCCCCCACCTCATACACCCAGGCTACAGTGCCCCAATCTCCCCACCTTATACACCCAGGCTACAGTGCCCCAATCCCCCCACCTTATACACCCAGGCTACAGTGTCCCAATCCCCACACGTTATACACCCAGGCTACAGTGTCCCAATCCACAACCTTATACACCCAGGCTACAGTGCCCCAATCCCCCCCACCTCATACACCCAGGCTACAGTGCCCCAATTCCCCCACCTTATACACCCAGGCTACAGTGTCCCAATCCCCCACCTTATACACCCAGGCTACAGTGCCCCAATCCCCACACCTTACACACCCAGGCTACAGTGCCCCAATCCCCCCACTTTATACACCCAGGCTACAGTGCACCAATCCCCACATCTTACACACCTGGGCTACAGCGTCCCAATCCCCCCACCTTATACACTCAGGCTACAGTGCCCCAATCCCCACATTTTACACACACGGGCTACAGTGCCCCAATCTCCCCACCTTATACACCCAGGCTACAGTGCCCCAATCCCCACACCTTATACACTCAGGCTACAGTGTCCCAATCCCCACACCTTATACACCCAGGCTACAGTGCCGCAATTCCCCCACCTTATACACCCAGGCTATAGTGTCCCAATCCCCCCACCTTATACACCCAGGCTACAGTGTCCCAATCCCCCCACCTTATACACCCAGGCTACAGTGTCCCAATCCCCCCACCTTATACACCCAGGCTACAGTGCCCCAATCCCCCCCACCTCATACACCCAGGCTACAGCGCCCCAATCTCCCCACCTTATACACCCAGGCTACAGTGCCCCAATCCCCCCACCTTATACACCCAGACTACAGTGTCCCAATCCCCACACGTTATACACCCAGGCTACAGTGCCACAAATCCCCCACCTTATACACCCAGGCTACAGTGCCCCAATCCCCCCACTTTATACACCCAGGCTACAGTGTCCCAATCCCCCCCACCTTACGCACCCAGGCTACAGTGCCCCAATCCCCCCCACCTCATACACCCAGGCTACAGTGCCCCAATCCCCCCCACCTCATACACCCAGGGTACAGCGCCCCAATCTCCCCACCTTATACACCCAGGCTACAGTGCCCCAATCCCCCCACCTTATACACCCAGGCTACAGTGTCCCAATCCCCCCACCTTATACACACAGGCTACAGTGTCCCAATCCCTCCACCTTACTCACACACACAGGGTACAGTGCTCCAATACCCCTACCTTATACACACAGGCTACAGTGCCGCAATTCCCCCACCTTATACATCCAGGCTACAGTGCCGCAATTCCCCCACCTTATACATCCAGGCTACAGTGCCGCAATTCCCCAACCTTATACACCCAGGCTATAGCTCCCCAATCCCCACACACCCAGACTACAGTGCCGCAATTACCCCACTTTATACACCCAGACTACAGTGCCGCAATTCCCCCACCTTATACACCCAGGCTACAGTGCCGCAATTCCCCCACCTTATACACCCAGGCTACAGTGCCGCAATTCCCCCACCTTATACACCCAGGCTACAGTGCCCCAATCTCCCCACCTTATACACCCAGGCTACAGTGCCCCAATCCCCACAATTTATACAGTCAGGCTACAGTGTCCCAATCCCCACACCTTATACACCCAGGCTACAGTGCCGCAATTCCCCCACCTTTTACACCCAGGCTACAGTGCCGCAATTCCCCCACCTCATACACCCAGGCTATAGTGTCCCAATCCCCCCACCTTATACACCCAGGCTACAGTGTCCCAATCCCCCCACTTTATACATCCAGGCTAGTGTCCCAATCCCCCCACCTTATACACCCAGGCTACAGTGCCCCAATCCCCCCCACCTCATACACCCAGGCTACAGTGCCCCAATCTCCCCACCTTATACACCCAGGCTACAGTGCCCCAATCCCCCCACCTTATACACCCAGGCTACAGTGTCCCAATCCCCACACGTTATACACCCAGGCTACAGTGTCCCAATCCACAACCTTATACACCCAGGCTACAGTGCCCCAATCCCCCCCACCTCATACACCCAGGCTACAGTGCCCCAATTCCCCCACCTTATACACCCAGGCTACAGTGTCCCAATCCCCCACCTTATACACCCAGGCTACAGTGCCCCAATCCCCACACCTTACACACCCAGGCTACAGTGCCCCAATCCCCCCACTTTATACACCCAGGCTACAGTGCACCAATCCCCACATCTTACACACCTGGGCTACAGCGTCCCAATCCCCCCACCTTATACACTCAGGCTACAGTGCCCCAATCCCCACATTTTACACACACGGGCTACAGTGCCCCAATCTCCCCACCTTATACACCCAGGCTACAGTGCCCCAATCCCCACACCTTATACACTCAGGCTACAGTGTCCCAATCCCCACACCTTATACACCCAGGCTACAGTGCCGCAATTCCCCCACCTTATACACCCAGGCTATAGTGTCCCAATCCCCCCACCTTATACACCCAGGCTACAGTGTCCCAATCCCCCCACCTTATACACCCAGGCTACAGTGTCCCAATCCCCCCACCTTATACACCCAGGCTACAGTGTCCCAATCCCCCCCACCTCATACACCCAGGCTACAGCGCCCCAATCTCCCCACCTTATACACCCAGGCTACAGTGCCCCAATCCCCCCACCTTATACACCCAGACTACAGTGTCCCAATCCCCACACGTTATACACCCAGGCTACAGTGCCCCAATCCCCCCACATTATACACCCAGGCTACAGTGCCCCAATCCCCCCACATTATACACCCAGGCTACAGTGTCCCAATCCCCCCACCTTATACACCCAGGCTACAGTGTCCCAATCCCCCCACCTTATACACCCAGGCTACAGTGCCCCAATCCCCCCCACCTCATACACCCAGGCTACAGCGCCCCAATCTCCCCACCTTATACACCCAGGCTACAGTGCCCCAATCCCCCCACCTTATACACCCAGACTACAGTGTCCCAATCCCCACACGTTATACACCCAGGCTACAGTGCCCCAATCCCCCCACATTATACACCCAGGCTACAGTGCCCCAATCCCCCCACATTATACACCCAGGCTACAGTGTCCCAATCCCCACACCTTATACACCCAGGCTACAGTGTCCCAATCCCCCCACCTTATACACCCAGGCTACAGTGTCCCAATCCCTCCACCTTACTCACACACACAGGCTACAGTGTCCCAATCCCTCCACCTTACTCACACACACAGGGTACAGTGCTCCAATACCCCTACCTTATACACACAGGCTACAGTACCGCAATTCCCCCACCTTATACATCCAGGCTACAGTGCCGCAATTCCCCCACCTTATACATCCAGGCTACAGTGCCGCAATTCCCCCACCTTATACACCCAGGCTACAGAGCCGCAATTCCCCAACCTTATATACCCAGGCTACAGTGCCGCAATTCCCCCACCTTATACACCCAGGCTACAGTGCCCCAATCCCCCTACCTTATACACACAGGCTACAGTGCCGCAATTACCCCACCTTATACACCCAGGCTACAGTGTCCCAATCCCCCCACCTTACACACCCAGGCTACAGTGCCCCAATCCCCCCCACCTTACACACCCAGGCTACAGTGCCCCAATCCCCCCCACCTTACACACCCAGGCTACAGCGTCATAATTCCCACACCTTACACACCCAGGCTACAGCGTCCCAATCCCCCCCACCTTATACACCCAGGCTACAGCGTCCCAATCCCACATTTTATACACTCAGGCTACAGCGTCCCAATCCCCACACCTTCTACACCCAGGCTACAGTGCCCCAATCCCCCCACCTTATACACCCAGGGTACAGCTCCCCAATCTCCCCACCTTATTCACCCAGGCTACAGTGCCCCAATCCCCCCACCTTATACACCCAGGCTACAGTGTCCCAATCCCCACACCTTATACACCCAGGCTACAGTGCCGCACTTCCCCCACCTTTTACACCCAGGCTACAGTGCCGCAATTCCCCCACCTTATACACCCAGGCTATAGTGTCCCAATCCCCCCACCTTATACACCCAGGCTACAGTGTCCCAATCCACCCACCTTATACACCCAGGCTAGTGTCCCAATCCCCCCACCTTATACAATCAGGCAACAGTGCCCCAATCCCCACATTTTACATTCGGGCTACAGTGTCCCAATCCCCCCACCTTATACACCCAGGCTACAGAGCCCCAATCCCCCCACCTTATATACCCAGGCTACAGCGTCCCAATCAACCCACCTTATACACACTGGCTACAGTGCCCCAATCCCCACACCTTATACACCCAGGCTACAGCGTCCCAATCCACACACCTTATACACCCAGGCTACAGCGTCCCAATTCCCCCACCTTATACACCCAGGCTATAGTGCCGCAATTCCCCCACCTTATACACCCAGGCTACAGTGCCGCAAATCCCCCACCTTATACACCCAGGCTACAGTGCCCCAATCCCCCCACTTTATACACCCAGGCTACAGTGTCCCAATCCCCCCCACCTTACGCACCCAGGCTACAGTGCCCCAATCCCCCCCACCTCATACACCCAGGCTACAGTGCCCCAATCCCCCCACCTTATACACCCAGGCTACAGTGTCCCAATCCCCCCACCTTATACACCCAGGCTACAGTGTCCCAATCCACCCACCTTACTCACACACACAGGCTACAGTGTCCCAATCCCTCCACCTTACTCACACACACAGGGTACAGTGCTCCAATACCCCTACCTTATACACACAGGCTACAGTGCCGCAATTCCCCCACCTTATACATCCAGGCTACAGTGCCGCAATTCCCCCACCTTATACATCCAGGCTACAGTGCCGCAATTCCCCCACCTTATACACCCAGGCTATAGCTCCCCAATCCCCACACACCCAGACTACAGTGCCGCAATTCCCCCACCTTATACACCCAGACTACAGTGCCGCAATTCCCCCACCTTATACACCCAGGCTACAGTGCCGCAATTCCCCCACCTTATACACCCAGGCTACAGTGCCGCAATTCCCCCACCTTATACACCCAGGCTAGTGTCCCAATCCCCCCACCTTATACACCCAGGCTACAGTGCCCCAATCTCCACACCTTATACACCCAGGCTACAGTGCCCCAATCCCCACATTTTACACACCTGGGCTACAGCGTCCCAATCCCCCCACCTTATACACTCAGGCTACAGTGCCCCAATCTCCACACCTTATACACCCAGGCTACAGTGCCCCAATCCCCACATTTTACACACCTGGGCTACAGCGTCCCAATCCCCCCACCTTATACACTCAGGCTACAGTGCCCCAATCCCCACATTTTACACACCCGGGCTACAGTGCCCCAATCTCCCCACCTTATACACCCAGGCTACAGTGCCCCAATCCCCACACCTTATACACTCAGGCTACAGTGTCCCAATCCCCACACCTTATACACCCAGGCTACAGTGCCGCAATTCCCCCACCTTATACACCCAGGCTATAGTGTCCCAATCCCCCCACCTTATACACCCAGGCTTTAGTGTCCCAATCCCCCCACCTTATACACCCAGGCTACAGTGTCCCAATCCCCCCACCTTATACACCCAGGCTACAGTGCCCCAATCCCCCCCACCTCATACACCCAGGCTACAGTGCCCCAATCTCCCCACCTTATACACCCAGGCTAAGTGCCCCAATCCCCCCACCTTATACACCCAGACTACAGTGTCCCAATCCCCACACGTTATACACCCAGGCTACAGTGCCCCAATCCCCCCACATTATACACCCAGGCTACAGTGCCCCAATCCCCCCACATTATACACCCAGGCTACAGTGTCCCAATCCCCACACCTTATACACCCAGGCTACAGTGCCCCAATCCCCCCCACCTCATACACCCAGGCTACAGTGCCCCAATCTCCCCACCTTATACACCCAGGCTACAGTGTCCCAATCCCCCCACCTTATACACCCAGGCTACAGTGTCCCAAACCCTCCACCTTACTCACACACACAGGCTACAGTGTCCCAATCCCTCCACCTTACTCACACACACAGGGTACAGTGCTCCAATACCCCTACCTCATACACACAGGCTACAGTACCGCAATTCCCCCACCTTATACATCCAGGCTGTAGTGCCGCAATTCCCCCACCTTATACATCCAGGCTACAGTGCCGCAATTCCCCGACCTTATACACCCAGGCTATAGCTCCCCAATCCACACACACCCAGACTACAGTGCCGCAATTCCCCCACCTTATACACCCAGGCTACAGTGCCGCAATTCCTCCACCTTATATACCCAGGCTACAGTGCCGCAATTCCCCCACCTTATACACCCAGGCTACAGTGCCCCAATCCCCCTACCTTATACACACAGGCTACAGTGCCGCAATTACCCCACCTTATACACCCAGGCTACAGTGCCCCAATCCCCCCCACCTTACACACCCAGGCTACAGTACCCCAATCCCCCCCACCTTACACACCCAGGCTACAGCGTCCCAATCCCCACACCTTACACACCCGTGCTACAGCGTCCCAATCCCCACACCTTACACACCCAGGCTACAGCGTCCCAATCCCCCCCACCTTATACACCCAGGCTACAGCGTCCCAATCCCACATTTTATACACTCAGGCTACAGCGTCCCAATCCCCACACCTTCTACATCCAGGCTACAGTGCCCCAATCCCCCCACCTTATACACCCAGGGTACAGCTCCCCAATCTCCCCACCTTATTCACCCAGGCTACAGTGCCCCAATCCCCCCACTTTATACACCCAGGCTACAGTGTCCCAATCCCCACACCTTATACACCCAGGCTACAGTGCCGCACTTCCCCCACCTTTTACACCCAGGCTACAGTGCCGCAATTCCCCCACCTTATACACCCAGGCTATAGTGTCCCAATCCCCCCACCTTATACACCCAGGCTACAGTGTCCCAATCCACCCACCTTATACACCCAGGCTAGTGTCCCAATCCCCCCACCTTATACAATCAGGCAACAGTGCCCCAATCCCCACATTTTACATTCGGGCTACAGTGTCCCAATCCCCCCACCTTATACACCCAGGCTACAGAGCCCCAATCCCCCCACCTTATATACCCAGGCTACAGCGTCCCAATCAACCCACCTTATACACACTGGCTACAGTGCCCCAATCCCCACACCTTATACACCCAGGCTACAGCGTCCCAATCCACACACCTTATACACCCAGGCTACAGCGTCCCAATTCCCCCACCTTATACACCCAGGCTATAGTGCCGCAATTCCCCCACCTTATACACCCAGGCTACAGTGTCCCAATCCCCACACCTTATACACCCAGGCTACAGTGCCGCACTTCCCCCACCTTTTACACCCAGGCTACAGTGCCGCAATTCCCCCACCTTATACACCCAGGCTATAGCGTCCCAATCCCCCCACCTTATACACCCAGGCTACAGTGTCCCAATCCCCCCACCTTATACACCCAGGCTAGTGTCCCAATCCCCCCACCTTATACACTCAGGCTACAGTGCCCCAATCCCCACATTTTACACACCCGGGCTACAGTGTCCCAATCCCCCCACCTTATACACCCAGGCTACAGAGCCCCAATCCCCCCACCTTATATACCCAGGCTACAGCGTCCCAATCAACCCACCTTATACACACTGGCTACAGTGCCCCAATCCCCACACCTTATACACCCAGGCTACAGCGTCCCAATCCACACACCTTATACACCCAGGCTACAGTGTCCCAATCCCCCCACCTTATACACCCAGGCTACAGCGTCCCAATCAACCCACCTTATACACCCAGGCTACAGCGTCCCAATCCCCCACCTTATACACCCAGGCTGCAGTGCCCCAATCCCCCCACTTTATACACACAGGCTACAGCGTCCCAATTCCCCCACCTTATACACCCAGGCTATAGTGCCGCAATTCCCCCACCTTATACACCCAGGCTACAGTGCCACAAATCCCCCACTTTATACACCCAGGCTACAGTGTCCCAATCCCCCCACCTTACGCACCCAGGCTACAGTGCCCCAATCCCCCCCACCTCATACACCCAGGCTACAGTGCCCCAATCCCCCCCACCTCATACACCCAGGGTACAGCGCCCCAATCTCCCCACCTTATACACCCAGGCTACAGTGCCCCAATCCCCCCACCTTATACACCCAGGCTACAGTGTCCCAATCCCCCCACCTTATACACACAGGCTACAGTGTCCCAATCCCTCCACCTTACTCACACACACAGGGTACAGTGCTCCAATACCCCTACCTTATACACACAGGCTACAGTGCCGCAATTCCCCCACCTTATACATCCAGGCTACAGTGCCGCAATTCCCCCACCTTATACATCCAGGCTACAGTGCCGCAATTCCCCCACCTTATACACCCAGGCTATAGCTCCCCAATCCCCACACACCCAGACTACAGTGCCGCAATTACCCCACCTTATACACCCAGACTACAGTGCCGCAATTCCCCCACCTTATACACCCAGGCTACAGTGCCGCAATTCCCCCACCTTATACACCCAGGCTACAGTGCCGCAATTCCCCCACCTTATACACCCAGGCTACAGTGCCCCAATCTCCCCACCTTATACACCCAGGCTACAGTGCCCCAATCCCCACAATTTATACAGTCAGGCTACAGTGTCCCAATCCCCACACCTTATACACCCAGGCTACAGTGCCGCAATTCCCCCACCTTTTACACCCAGGCTACAGTGCCGCAATTCCCCCACCTTATACACCCAGGCTATAGTGTCCCAATCCCCCCACCTTATACACCCAGGCTACAGTGTCCCAATCCCCCCACTTTATACATCCAGGCTAGTGTCCCAATCCCCCCACCTTATACACCCAGGCTACAGTGCCCCAATCCCCCCCACCTCATACACCCAGGCTACAGTGCCCCAATCTCCCCACCTTATACACCCAGGCTACAGTGCCCCAATCCCCCCACCTTATACACCCAGGCTACAGTGTCCCAATCCCCACACGTTATACACCCAGGCTACAGTGTCCCAATCCACAACCTTATACACCCAGGCTACAGTGCCCCAATCCCCCCCACCTCATACACCCAGGCTACAGTGCCCCAATTCCCCCACCTTATACACCCAGGCTACAGTGTCCCAATCCCCCACCTTATACACCCAGGCTACAGTGCCCCAATCCCCACACCTTACACACCCAGGCTACAGTGCCCCAATCCCCCCACTTTATACACCCAGGCTACAGTGCACCAATCCCCACATCTTACACACCTGGGCTACAGCGTCCCAATCCCCCCACCTTATACACTCAGGCTACAGTGCCCCAATCCCCACATTTTACACACACGGGCTACAGTGCCCCAATCTCCCCACCTTATACACCCAGGCTACAGTGCCCCAATCCCCACACCTTATACACTCAGGCTACAGTATCCGAATCCCCACACCTTATACACCCAGGCTACAGTGCCGCAATTCCCCCACCTTATACACCCAGGCTATAGTGTCCCAATCCCCCCACCTTATACACCCAGGCTACAGTGTCCCAATCCCCCCACCTTATACACCCAGGCTACAGTGTCCCAATCCCCCCACCTTATACACCCAGGCTACAGTGCCCCAATCCCCCCCACCTCATACACCCAGGCTACAGCGCCCCAATCTCCCCACCTTATACACCCAGGCTACAGTGCCCCAATCCCCCCACCTTATACACCCAGACTACAGTGTCCCAATCCCCACACGTTATACACCCAGGCTACAGTGCCCCAATCCCCACACGTTATACACCCAGGCTACAGTGCCCCAATCCCCCCACATTATACACCCAGGCTACAGTGCTCCAATACCCCTACCTTATACACACAGGCTACAGTACCGCAATTCCCCCACCTTATACATCCAGGCTACAGTGCCGCAATTCCCCCACCTTATACATCCAGGCTACAGTGCCGCAATTCCCCCACCTTATACACCCAGGCTACAGTGCCGCAATTTCCCAACCTTATATACCCAGGCTACAGTGCCGCAATTCCCCCACCTTATACACCCAGGCTACAGTGCCCCAATCCCCCTACCTTATACACACAGGCTACAGTGCCGCAATTACCCCACCTTATACACCCAGGCTACAGAGTCCCAATCCCCCCACCTTACACACCCAGGCTACAGTGCCCCAATCCCCCCCACCTTACACACCCAGGCTACAGTGCCCCAATCCCCCCCACCTTACACACCCAGGCTACAGCGTCATAATTCCCACACCTTACACACTGATAAAGCTAAATATTTATCGTATATACAACCCTTTATGAGGTCTAAGAACACTGTACGCTGTTTACTTAAGAAGTACCGTAAGGGTACGCAAGTTGCGTAACGATCGCTCAGCCGTAGGCGAGACGCTCAAGCGTCACGTTCGCTCACGGCCCAGAGATCACAGACAAGCACTCTGTTGGCTATGACTAACGTAATGATTCGCTATGGCGTAGCGGACGCTCGAGACCACGAGGAGATCACCAGCGGCGCAGACGCTCACAACGCTATACCTTTATGTCTAAACCTATTATTAATGAAATACACAGAATACCTTAATGTGAATACAGGGTGTAAGTGCAACCTTGTGTAACCTGACTAACTACAAAGCTGCTTGAGCGTCACCGACGCTCAAGTGAACACTTAAAACTATGAGAAAATACACAGATACTGGTTTAGGGTCCAAAGCCTATTATCTGTATTATAACTATTATACTTGCAAAAAGAATCACAGTACAAATGATACACTACAATATAACAGAGACTTCCTAACCAAATAACTATACAAGAAACACAATACAATACTATGCTGATCTAATACAATACAATACTAGTCAATGGGAGATACGAGAGAAGGAAAAGAGAGAGAGAGAGAGAGAGATATATATATATGAGTGAAATGGCTCACAGAAAGACAATGATTACGGAGAGAAACTTACGCACAAGGGTAAACGATCGCATGCGCCTGGACATCCAGCACCCGATTTTCAGCAATGAGAACCGTTGAAGAGTGAGAGCTGGATGTGGTCGGCCTGCCTATTTATGCCCCACACACAATGCAATCTTACAGTCCCTACAATCCCATTGTCCATTGGACGTCGGAATTCGGCCCTGCATCATAACAAAAGGTCATAGGTTGATTCATACAGGTGGGCTGTGACGATTTCAAACAGCTCAGGTGGGTGGGGAACTAGGTTTCCCGCCGCATACCTGAGTATGAGTAAATAGTAGAAATGGACATAAACTTCTTATGTCCATAACTATTCGCACGAGCGATTAATACGCTCCAAACCAACACCGGAATATTGCTATTTAAATACTCTTCCGATGGGTACCAAACACTACTGCATGACTCCTGTTAGACCCTTCCTACGATACAAAGAGGGATTCCTCAGCTCAGGGACATTCTATATTAACCAAACTTTCAGAATCTATCAAAGGGACCATGATCTACAAACTACATTAATTGTGAAAATATGTAACGAATGAGTCGCACGCTACGACTACATAAACTCTACCGTAAATACGCATACCGTGCGCCCGCGGGTGCACGCTATTGCGGGTATGCGCCTTCACGGGAGAGCGTACGCATGCGCAGCGCGGACCAGTGTGCGGTGCAAATATGGCAGTGTGTATGGGGATATTTTTCTGACTTTGACAGTCCACCCTTTGGCAGTCAATAATAACTGCCACCTCCTGAAAACATTTCAAAAGGAGAAAAATATATGTCAGGGGTTAATTCATTTCCATGGTTGGGTGAGGGAGGAGAGAGGAGTAGGTGTGAAGAGGGTATGACCTAGTGTGATAGCAGAAGCATGTGTGTATGAGTCCATGTTTGGGGGGGTCATGTATCATCGTGCCGTACGTGTTGTAAATCAAGCTTCGAGGTATTGCGAAGTATACATTTGAATTCCTTCTTATCCTGTGGTACAGGTCTGTGGATGGGCTGTCAAACTTTACCGAGCTCTTTTCGGATTTTGAACAAAATGGGGAGCACATTTTAGTTGATGATACGTGAATGGGGGGATATGTGATTGCTGATATCTGTGCCTGCATTCCCTTTACTATGTGTGTTATTACCTGAGGGTTGTAGAGATGAAGATAAAGAACACTTATGGGGAATGCAATGATATTCTATGTCAGGTAAATGTACATCTGTCGTTGAAGTTTTGTTCGGTATCTGTTGAGAGTCGTCTTCTTTGCGCTGTATTGCTCCTTGGGCATGAGCAAATAGCTTTGTCAGTGCCATCAGATTTACAAAAAAAATGTTGGGCTAGCGTGAGTTTAAAAATACTAGGGAAACTGGGGATTCATGGCAAAGTTCATCAAATGTCCATTTCTCAAGTGGTCAAAACTTCATCTTTGGTGCTTGTCTGTTGTCTGTATAGCGTCTCGTCAACTTCCTCGTCCAAGGGGGTCTTTGTATCTTGGAGAAAAGCAGAAAAACAGGTGAAAGAAACGGACCGTATAATCGCATTTTTCATCACATCCTGGTTTCTATCATTGGGTCATAAATCAAATCCAGGTTAATTACAGTTTCCTCACTCCTCAAGCTCATCACTTTTGTACTTTGTTTGCACCTCATTAAAGCCTGCCCGCATCTAAATATCAATCCAATAGATATAACAACACCTAAGATACATAGGAGGAACTCTCCAACATCCATTATGACTCCTTGAGCCCAGTCTCCTAAACCGGAGAACCAATTTCGCGGGTTCAACCATGACACCCAACCAGTCAGCTCATTACCTACAGCAGCAAGGGTGAGATTGTGTTTTCGACGAAATTCCCACTTCAATTGGAGAATATCGTCCATCTTTTGGTCTATGACCTCTACCGGATCCTCGGTGCTATTGGTGATATACGTGCAACACTTTATGCCGTACTGTGTTGCCAATGTAACACAATATCCGCCTGTTACTGCTGTAAGATAATTAAGAACCATCCTATGCTGAACTAGTTCTGTTTTATAAGCTTGAAGTTCTCTTCCAGTGTATCTGAATGTGTCATCATACATTTCAGTGATATTATCTAACAAATTGGCGAGTGCGGAAATGTATCTATAATTCATCACTCCTCGAGCGGTGCGAGTGAAATCTAACGCTACCAGAACCTGAATCCCGGTGGATTCATGGATAAGATCAGAGGCCGGGTGCTCTAACCTTTCTGACAGTTGTCTTTTAACTCGGTGCTCGTAATGAGTGTGAGTATAAGGAGCTTGGGCACCACGGTGTATGTCCTTCATTTTGTCATGTGTAACAGTCATCACTTCAGGCAATACTTTTCCAATATAACACAATCCTTCAGAGTTTGGGGCAAGCCACTTGTACGCCTTTCTCCCGCATATGAAATATGCATCATCGGGGAGAACATATGGGACAGAGAAGGACATTACCATATTACACACCTTCCAGGTGAATTCTCCTGACCCTAATTCTTCCATCTGCTTAATGCACGTATCGGTTTGTACGATATGTGCACAGTATCCTGGTGATACTTCTCCAACTCTAGTAATCCTATTTCCTAAGGTATATCGATACCGGAAAGATTTTCCTCTACTGGCTATGTGGCGTACAAGCTCTGTATCTGTAGGCATTCTATCTGCTCTGTGTGAAAAGGTCATGGTAAGGTTGCTCCATGACACTTCCCAATTTCCCGGCTTACGGGGATTGGAGATATTAAAACATAAGAGGGACCTATCCACATGGTATTGGTGGAGCTTCAAACTAGGAGGGCTGGAGATGTTAAACCTCCGGTCCACCGGTCTCCCACCACTTAGCTCAAGTACCTCCCCTAACGTTAAAGGAAATGGCACTAGCCCTGATTTGCTATGACCCTGAGGTACTTGAGAGCATACCCAACAATCTGTTTGGTTTAATACGTTACCCACTAAGGAGTGATAGTCACTCAATGGATGCCGGTCCATATGGATATTAAAACTGGATTGGCATTTCTTTATGCACCCATCCTCAATCAAATTGTCACAGAGCCTACAGATACAGTTTTCTTCAGCTAACAATCCATCACAATTTCTTCTATCGGATCGTTTTCTGATACTCGCCTTTGCTTGTTGGCTTGGTTGATCTTGGAAAACTGCGCCTCCATCATCATAATCGGAACCCATTCCAGAACCTCTCTCGACCTCTATGGTACTCTCGCCGGAACAGACTGCTCTGGTCAACATCATGGTTAACATCAAAATCCGGATCACAGTCTCTTGGGGCAAGTCCATCTTTGAGGAGGAAATAGAGAAGAATGAGAAGGGGGAAAAAGAAATTTTTTTAAGGGAGAGGGGGATGGGAAGTGGAGAAAACAATAAAAGGGAGAAGGGGGTCAACAACTGCTTTCGGTCTTCAAGGCTCAGGTGCCGCCTCAGTCCTCCTGGAACAGACACTCCAGTGATACAACCTCTACCGTCTGTTCCTTATCACGGGACTTCTCTGGATCAGCAACCTTTTTGCAGTGGGATGAATGGACCCAAGTCTCTCTCTCAGCAACCTTCAATGCTGTGGTGCTAGTCAATAAGACCTGGTATGGTCCTTCCCATCTATCAATAAGACAACCTGAGCGTAGAAAATTTCGTATCATTACATAATCCCCAGGTTCAATGTCATGACAATTACTATCTGGTAAATCAGGAATCACCAACTTCAGATTATCATTTTGATTCCTCAACTGGTTACTCATGTTAATCAAGTACTTTACAGTTACTTCATTGTTACATTTCAAATCATCCTGAGGGTTAATCATGACATGCGGTTGTCGACCAAACAAGATTTCAAAAGGGGACAGATTAAGAGGGGACCTGGGAGTGGTTCTGATACTGTACAATACAATGGGTAAAGCTTCTGGCCATGTCAATCCTGTCTCTGCCATCACTTTACTCAATTTATTTTTAATAGTGCTGTTCACTCTTTCGACCTTCGCACTCGCCTGTGGACGGTACGGAGTGTGTAGCTTGCTATCAATACCCATTAATTTACACATTCCTTGAAAGACATCACCGGTAAAATGGGTACCCCTATCACTTTCAATGATTCTAGGGATACCATATCTACATACAAATTCCTGCACAATTTTCTTAGCTGTAAACATAGCGGTATTTGTAGCTGCTGGAAATGCTTCGACCCAATTCGAGAAAACATCTATACAAACAAGTACATATTTCAAATTTCGACATGGGGGTAATTGAATGAAGTCAATTTGTATTACCTGGAAAGGGCCGCCGGCAGGTGGGATATGGGATGGTTCTGTAGGTATTGCTTTTCCAATATTCTTTCTCAGACAGGTAAGGCATGACATTGCTCTTTTACCCGCATGAGAGGAGAATCCTGGGGCGCACCAGTATGCTCTTACCAATTTGCACATCCCCTCCTTGCCTAGATGAGTCAGCCCGTGAGCTGCTTCAGCCAGACATGGAAGGTATGTCCTGGGGGCCACTGGTTTACCATGTCCATCCGTCCAGAGCCCTGAGGACTCCTGGCCATATCCCTTTGCCTTCCAGACTGCCTTTTCCTGTGTGGAACACAAATTCTGCATCTCACACAACTTCTGTGTGTTGATGGTATTAAATACCATCAGTTGTGTGGTGTCTGTCTGTATGGGGGTAGCAGCTGCTAACTTAGCAGCTTCGTCTGCTCGGCTGTTACCAAGTGATACCGGGTCTTGGCTATATGTATGTGCTTTACATTTGATAACAGCCACTCTGTCGGGTTCCTGTATCGCTGTTAGAAGCCTTTTTATGTGAGTTGCGTGCGCTACCGGTGTACCAGCGGCCGTCATGAAGTTTCTGAGATGCCATAGGGCTCCGAAATCATGGACTACCCCGAATGCGTATCTAGAATCGGTGTAGATATTGGCTGACTTACCCTTAGCCAATTCACATGCTCTGGTTAGGGCGACCAGTTCAGCAACCTGGGCTGAGTGAGGTGGGCCTAGCGGTTCCGCTTCTATGGTGTCTTGGTCATCTACGACTGCGTATCCAGTACACAAGTCTCCCGAGTCTGACTGTCTGTGACAACTACCGTCCGTGTAGAACGTGAGTTCTGCATCTTCCAGTGGGTTGTCACTGATGTCAGGCCTTGCGGTAAAATTTTGGGTCAAATATTCCATACAATCATGTGTATCTTCCTTTGTATTGAATCCTCCTTCCCCAGCACTCTCACCTTCCACCCTTTGTGCCTGACCAGGCACACCTGGGAGATATGTTGCAGGATTTAATGCACTGCATCTCCTTATGGTGATGTTTACGGGGGCCATTAGTGCCAATTCCCATCTTGTAAACCTCGCTGATGAGACGTGTCTGGTTTGGGCAGAATTCAATAAGGCTGATACTGCATGTGGCGTATGGATTGTGAGGTTGTGGCCTAGCACGACGTCTTCGCTTTTTGTCACTAGCAATGCTATCGCAGCAACGCTTCGCAAGCATGTGGGGAGGGATCGCGCTACCGTGTCTAGCTGAGCGCTGTAGTATGCAACTGGCCTGCTGGCATCACCGTGTTTTTGGGTTAGTACACACTTTCTGTTCCGTATAGTTCAAAGGGTTTCCCATAGTCTGGCATACCTAGTGCTGGCGCCTGCGTTAGGCACTGTTTGAGTCTCTCAAATGCTGTTTCGGATTCGTCTGTATGCGAGATCCTATCAGGTTTGTTTGAGGAGACCATTTCCTGCAAAGGTAACGCCAATATGGAAAACCCTGGGATCCAATTACGGCAATACCCACACATTCCTAAAAACGTCCTGATCTGTTGCTGGGTTTGTGGCAGTGTCATGTCTCTAATTGCTTGGATTCTATCAGCGGTCAGGTGTCTCAGTCCTTG
The DNA here is from genome assembly GCF_028390025.1 of Pseudophryne corroboree. NCBI lineage: Eukaryota > Metazoa > Chordata > Amphibia > Anura > Myobatrachidae > Pseudophryne > Pseudophryne corroboree. The sequence continues at coordinate 34,331,817 of NC_086452.1, forward strand.
TGTTAGACAGTGTCCCAAATATTTTACCTTAGTTTGGCATAATTGCAACTTGTCTTTGGACACCTTGTGTCCGGTGTCTGAAAGATGAAACAGGAGCTGTTTCGTATCCTTCAGAGATGCTTCCAGTGAATCTGAACACAGTAATAAATCGTCCACATACTGTATCAATACTGATCCACTGTCTGGTTGGAAAGACTGTAAACAATCATGCAAAGCCTGAGAAAATATACTTGGACTATCTATGAAACCTTGGGGCAACCGAGTCCATGTGTATTGGACTCCTCTGTATGTGAATGCAAACAAATATTGGCTGTCAGGGTGCAGAGGTACCGAAAAGAAAGCGGAGCAGAGGTCAATAACAGTGAAAAATTTGGCAGTGGGAGGGATTTGCATTAGGATGACAGCTGGATTTGGCACTACGGGGAACTGACTCTCAACTATTTTGTTAATCCCCCTTAGATCCTGCACTAGCCTGTAACCCCTCCCCCCCACTCTTCTTAACAGGGAAGATGGGACTATTGGCAGTGCTGGACGTTCTTACTAGAATGCCCTGTTGTAGCAAGCGCTCTATTACTGGGTAAACTCCTAACTCCACCTCTGGCTTCAGAGGATATTGTGGGATTTTTGGAGCTATCCTACCATCTTTTACTTGTACCACTACTGGAGCTACGTTTGCCATTAATCCAGTGTCCTGTCCGTCTTTTGTCCAAAGTGACTCTGGTATCTGAGATGTCATCTCTTCTATTTGGGATGGATTCCTATTTGTCATAATGGTATGTGACGTTAATTTTGATGGGGAGTCTAACATGTCTCGCACTTCCTGAGCGTGTTTCTCAGGTATGTCCAAGAATACACCTTCAGGAGTACAATAAATGACGCACCCCATTTTACACAGTAAGTCTCTTCCCAGGAGATTGGTTGGTGCCGATGCAGCCAGCAAAAAGGAATGCTTGGTATGCAAAGGCCCTATTGTAATCTCGGCTGGTTTGCTAACAGGGTAGTGCTGGACTACTCCTGTTACTCCCATGGCTGGAATTGTCCTACCAGTGGTTCTCATGCCCACTGTCGAATTTATCACTGACTTGGCCGCCCGTGTCTACAAGAAAGTTTAAAGTTTTACCAGCTACATTGATTGCGACCTCGGGTTCACTTTCAAGGTTGGCAATTAATTTTACTGGCTGCAGATTACAGGTATGGCCACACCCCTATTGGGTATGGTGACCTCCCTGAATCCCGCTGGCAGCAACTACTTGTGAGGGAGATAGTTGGGAACTACCAGAGGCATGCCAGTCTCTGTTTGGGGGATATCTTTTTGTTTCCCCTGTATGTGGCTCATAACTCCGTTTTTGCGGACCTTGCTCCCAATGTCGTGTGTCGTGTCGTTGTCTAGGGGTTTGGTATGAGTTTCGTGGATTCTTTACTCTACAATCTCGTGCCATGTGTCCCTGTTTGTGACAAGAATAACAAGTAACCATACTTGACTTACCCACAGGATTTGGTGATACAAACAAAGGCTGCCTTGTGGTCAGAGCCTGTATACTTACTGACATTAATTTGTCACCTTGTTGTTCCCTGTGTCTAGTGATGTTTCTGTCGTGATCAATAGCAGCCTCTCTCAAAGTAGCCACAGACAGACCTCGCCAACAAGGTTGCGTGGTCTGTACCCTAGTCTTCAATGACTCTTTTAAACCATCCATCAGTACCGATACTGCTACTTCCCGATGGTTTGTGTCTGTTTTAATGTCCTCTATACCTGTGTATTTTGCCATTTCTAATAATGCTCTGTGAAAATACTCTGCAGCTGTCTCTGACTCCTTCTGTTTAATGGAGAATATCTTATTCCATTTAGCTACTGCTGGGAAATACTCTTTTAGCTGCAAGTTTATTCTTTTCACATTATCTTGGTTGTACACATCTGTAAGAGGTACATCATGATCTAGTCCGCAATCAGCTAAAAATTGAGTTGCGTCGACATTTGAGGGTAAACACGCTCTCAGCAATATCTGCCAGTCTTTGTTGTTGGGCTCTACAGTGTTACCTAAGTCTCTGATGTATTTTTGACTGGCAACTAAGTCTTTTCTAGGGTCAGGAAATTCAGACACTATGGTCCTTAATTCCATTCGGGAAAATGGAGTGTACATGGCGATGTTCCTAATGGGAGTGGCTCCTGATGCGTCTGTTTTCCCATTTGGTACTGCTATTACTCTAACAGGTGTGATTCTAACAACCTCATTCTGTGTAGATTCTACAGGCTGTGGTGAAATAGTTTCAGCATAATGCATGGTGCCGTACTTACCAGTTGATACGACCTCACCTATCCCTCCGCTAGGGACCTTTACTAATCTCGTGGGTGGAGCTGTGCCTACTGTGGTCTCTGCTATGGTGGCTGCTAGAGAGAGCGCTGAAATCGTTGCCGATTCGTCCTCTTGATCACACTCCTGAGGAAAGTTCAAAACAGGGTACAACTTGCACGGGTTAATACTTGCATGGGTTAATGAGTTAACATTATCATTAACATTTACACAGTTACTAAGTGATTTTGTGTTACACCTTAGTGCGTCTTTCTCCGTAATCAACTTCTCTCCTGATATATATGGTGGCGGCGGGGCCGTGGCAATTAATTTTCTGTTAGTGCCAGATCCCGCCGCCTGAGCCAAACCTCTCTGTATCTCACCTTCCTGTTGCCACAACTGTAAATAATCATAATGCTGAATTCGTCTCTTTGTTGATTTTATGAGACATATCCTCCTCCTTAAATTTTGTAACACTTCTGAGCTGAAGCTCCCTATTCTTGGGAATTTCTCCCCGTCATGCACAGTCATTCTCTCCCATTCATCACATAAAGTTTCTGTGTGACTTCCATATTTCTCACACATGATATACCTGGCCGACCCAATTGGCCGGACCACTGAATCAACCCGAACCGAGGTTGATCGCCCCCTACCTGAACAAGTGGCCCCCATAGTTCGAAAGTGTTGCTTTATTTAGCCAACCCTTTACGAAAAACCAAATGCCAATAATAGGCTGACGGTGGCGGTTTACCGAGTACCCCACTCACTCGCCCACGCCGACCTATACGACCTGATCACACCGATATGGTGCTGGCGTACTCGACCTAGGGCCCCTGCGACCTGAACCTCTATTTACTGGAACCTGTGAGGGTTATCCGAAGAACACTTACTCTTTCCAGTAACTATTGGTTGCTGGATAGTTCCTGAGTGAGCAGCGAACTTCCCTTAAAATAAAAAAATTACACAAATCACGTTAGAGTGTACAGATAGCGTTTGTGACCCCTTTACTCTAATGGTATTAGGTCAGATTACTAACTACTGCACACACTTACGTGCGGTCCAGTCGTTCAGTACACAAACAACTAAGCTTATGTACGGAAAGACCAATGGAATCGAAACTTACGACTGCGAATTCCTTCAGCCAGAGCTTATATGGCCTATATGGGTGTTGCACCAACCCTTTTCGGTGTTGTGCCTGTGAACTGTATAGCGGACTTCCTTGTCGGCTGTACCTGGACCTCCTGGTCTGTTATGACCTCCTGGTCTTGTTACAGTATGACCTCCTGGTCTTGTTACAGTATGACCTCCTGGTCTGCTATACTCTAATGCTCAAAATTGTATTTAACCAGAGATGCCTCCCTAGCCACCGTGCACGTCACTTACACGCATGTACCTCACGAGTACTCGACTTTTCTTGTGGTTCAACCTTTAAAATTGTAAAAACACTCACTCATCATATGTACACTTTTGTTTCTATTTCTATTTCTGCGCAGAAAATTTTCTTCAGCCCAGCTGTGTTACCAATTAGGAGCATGATCTGTTAATTTAAATTTTTGGATTTCCAAAAATAGACTTGCGTTATTTACCGCCTGTTGCGCTATTTACCGCTGTGCGTTACTTATCATGTTGCGTTAAAAATCAACTTATCGTGACTTGAGCTACGTGGGCGTAACCGGACGCTACGTTGCGTAATGAACGCTGCGTGCGTCGGCCTTTGGATTGCGTACGCTAGTCTTTGTTAGAGACACGTGTACGCAAAACAAAGATCCACCGTAACACAATATACTTTTATCAATGTAAACGATCCCTGATCATCTACCGCGTACCCCACTGGCTTTGCCTTATCTCCCAGGCAAACCTGTGTGTTTGTCTACACTTTTAACTATTACCTCTATCCTTAAACTATGAAATAACAGCAAGTCTCTTTTAGCACTTTTCTATCAACTATAAAAACTGGCAGACAGGATGGTGATATACGACAAATGAAATACACAGATGGAAAAGAAGTGCAGATATATATATGTATGCGTGCGTATATACGCAAGACAGAAGAAAAATAAACAGTTTAAAAAAAAAAAAAACACAAGCGTTTTGTTCTTACCTCCGGTTCCCGGATTCCTTCAGCACTCGTTATCTAAGCGAAGCAGACGCTTATCCCGTCAGCACTACGAGACAACCTCCCGCCCTTTGCTGAGGGATAATGTCTGCTGATCTACCTAGTGCAGATATGTGAACGACAGGACGAGCCGCCAATTGATAAAGCTAAATATTTATCGTATATACAACCCTTTATGAGGTCTAAGAACACTGTACGCTGTTTACTTAAGAAGTACCGTAAGGGTACGCAAGTTGCGTAACGATCGCTCAGCCGTAGGCGAGACGCTCAAGCGTCACGTTCGCTCGCGGCCCAGAGATCACAGACAAGCACTCTGTTGGCTATGACTAACGTAATGATTCGCTATGGCGTAGCGGACGCTCGAGACCACGAGGAGATCACCAGCGGCGCAGACGCTCACAACGCTATACCTTTATGTCTAAACCTATTATTAATGAAATACACAGAATACCTTAATGTGAATACAGGGTGTAAGTGCAACCTTGTGTAACCTGACTAACTACAAAGCTGCTTGAGCGTCACCGACGCTCAAGTGAACACTTAAAACTATGAGAAAATACACAGATACTGGTTTAGGGTCCAAAGCCTATTATCTGTATTATAACTATTATACTTGCAAAAAGAATCACAGTACAAATGATACACTACAATATAACAGAGACTTCCTAACCAAATAACTATACAAGAAACACAATACAATACTATGCTGATCTAATACAATACAATACTAGTCAATGGGAGATACGAGAGAAGGAAAAGAGAGAGAGAGAGAGAGAGATATATATATATGAGTGAAATGGCTCACAGAAAGACAATGATTACGGAGAGAAACTTACGCACAAGGGTAAACGATCGCATGCGCCTGGACATCCAGCACCCGATTTTCAGCAATGAGAACCGTTGAAGAGTGAGAGCTGGATGTGGTCGGCCTGCCTATTTATGCCCCACACACAATGCAATCTTACAGTCCCTACAATCCCATTGTCCATTGGACGTCGGAATTCGGCCCTGCATCATAACAAAAGGTCATAGGTTGATTCATACAGGTGGGCTGTGACGATTTCAAACAGCTCAGGTGGGTGGGGAACTAGGTTTCCCGCCGCATACCTGAGTATGAGTAAATAGTAGAAATGGACATAAACTTCTTATGTCCATAACTATTCGCACGAGCGATTAATACGCTCCAAACCAACACCGGAATATTGCTATTTAAATACTCTTCCGATGGGTACCAAACACTACTGCATGACTCCTGTTAGACCCTTCCTACGATACAAAGAGGGATTCCTCAGCTCAGGGACATTCTATATTAACCAAACTTTCAGAATCTATCAAAGGGACCATGATCTACAAACTACATTAATTGTGAAAATATGTAACGAATGAGTCGCACGCTACGACTACATAAACTCTACCGTAAATACGCATACCGTGCGCCCGCGGGTGCACGCTATTGCGGGTATGCGCCTTCACGGGAGAGCGTACGCATGCGCAGCGCGGACCAGTGTGCGGTGCAAATATGGCAGTGTGTATGGGGATATTTTTCTGACTTTGACAACACCCAGGCTACAGCGTCCCAATCCCCCCACCTTATACACCCAGGCTACAGCGTCCCAATCCCACATTTTATACACTCAGGCTACAGCGTCCCAATCCCCACACCTTCTACACCCAGGCTACAGTGCCCCAATCCCCCCACCTTATACACCCAGGGTATAGCTCCCCAATCTCCCCACCTTATTCACCCAGGCTACAGTGCCCCAATCCCCCCACCTTATACACCCAGGCTACAGTGTCCCAATCCCCACACCTTATACACCCAGGCTACAGTGCCGCACTTCCCCCACCTTTTACACCCAGGCTACAGTGCCGCAATTCCCCCACCTTATACACCCAGGCTATAGTGTCCCAATCCCCCCACCTTATACACCCAGGCTACAGTGTCCCAATCCACCCACCTTATACACCCAGGCTAGTGTCCCAATCCCCCCACCTTATACACTCAGGCTACAGTGCCCCAATCCCCACATTTTACATTCGGGCTACAGTGTCCCAATCCCCCCACCTTATACACCCAGGCTACAGAGCCCCAATCCCCCCACCTTATATACCCAGGCTACAGCGTCCCAATCAACCCACCTTATACACACTGGCTACAGTGCCCCAATCCCCACACCTTATACACCCAGGCTACAGCGTCCCAATCCACACACCTTATACACCCAGGCTACAGCGTCCCAATTACCCCACCTTATACACCCAGGCTATAGTGCCGCAATTCCCCCACCTTATACACCCAGGCTACAGTGCCGCAAATCCCCCACCTTATACACCCAGGCTACAGTGCCCCAATCCCCCCACTTTATACACCCAGGCTACAGTGTCCCAATCCACCCACCTTATACACCCAGGCTAGTGTCCCAATCCCCCCACCTTATACACTCAGGCTACAGTGCCCCAATCCCCACATTTTACATTCGGGCTACAGTGTCCCAATCCCCCCACCTTATACACCCAGGCTACAGAGCCCCAATCCCCCCACCTTATATACCCAGGCTACAGCGTCCCAATCAACCCACCTTATACACACTGGCTACAGTGCCCCAATCCCCACACCTTATACACCCAGGCTACAGCGTCCCAATCCACACACCTTATACACCCAGGCTACAGCGTCCCAATTACCCCACCTTATACACCCAGGCTATAGTGCCGCAATTCCCCCACCTTATACACCCAGGCTACAGTGCCGCAAATCCCCCACCTTATACACCCAGGCTACAGTGCCCCAATCCCCCCACTTTATACACCCAGGCTACAGTGTCCCAATCCACCCACCTTATACACCCAGGCTAGTGTCCCAATCCCCCCACCTTATACACCCAGGCTACAGAGCCCCAATCCCCCCACCTTATATACCCAGGCTACAGCGTCCCAATCAACCCACCTTATACACCCAGGCTACAGCGTCCCAATCCCCCACCTTATACACCCAGGCTACAGTGCCCCAATCCCCCCACCTTATACACCCAGGCTACAGTGTCCCAATCCCCCCACCTTATACACCCAGGCTACAGTGTCCCAATCCACCCACCTTACTCACACACACAGGCTACAGTGTCCCAATCCCTCCACCTTACTCACACACACAGGGTACAGTGCTCCAATACCCCTACCTTATACACACAGGGTACAGTGCCGCAATTCCCCCACCTTATACATCCAGGCTACAGTGCCGCAATTCACCCACCTTATACACCCAGGCTATAGCTCCCCAATCCCCACACACCCAGACTACAGTGCCGCAATTCCCCCACCTTATACACCCAGACTACAGTGCCGCAATTCCCCCACCTTATACACCCAGGCTACAGTGCCGCAATTCCCCCACCTTATACACCCAGGCTACAGTGCCGCAATCACCCACCTTATACACCCAGGCTACAGTGCCCGAATCTCCCCACCTTATACACCCAGGCTACAGTGCCCCAATCCCCACACCTTATACAGTCAGGCTACAGTGTCCCAATCCCCACACCTTATACACCCAGGCTACAGTGCCGCAATTACCCCACCTTATATACCCAGGCTACAGTGTCCCAATCCCCCCACCTTACACACCCAGGCTACAGTGCCCCAATCCCCCCCACCTTACACACCCAGGCTACAGTGCCCCAATCCCCCCCACCTTACACACCCAGGCTACAGCGTCATAATCCCCACACCTTACACAGCCAGGCTACAGCGTCCCAATCCCCCCCACCTTATACACCCAGGCTACAGCGTCCCAATCCCACATTTTATACACTCAGGCTACAGCGTCCCAATCCCCACACCTTCTACATCCAGGCTACAGTGCCCCAATCCCCCCACCTTATACACCCAGGGTACAGCTCCCCAATCTCCCCACCTTATTCACCCAGGCTACAGTGCCCCAATCCCCCAACCTTATACACCCAGGCTACAGTGTCCCAATCCCCACACCTTATACACCCAGGCTACAGTGCCGCACTTCCCCCCACCTTTTACACCCAGGCTACAGTGCCGCAATTCCCCCACCTTATACACCCAGGCTACAGTGCCCCAATCTCCCCACCTTATACACCCAGGCTACAGTGCCCCAATCCCCACAATTTATACAGTCAGGCTACAGTGTCCCAATCCCCACACCTTATACACCCAGGCTACAGTGCCGCAATTCCCCCACCTTTTACACCCAGGCTACAGTGCCGCAATTCCCCCACCTTATACACCCAGGCTATAGTGTCCCAATCCCCCCACCTTATACACCCAGGCTACAGTGTCCCAATCCCCCCACTTTATACATCCAGGCTAGTGTCCCAATCCCCCCACCTTATACACCCAGGCTACAGTGCCCCAATCCCCCCCACCTCATACACCCAGGCTACAGTGCCCCAATCTCCCCACCTTATACACCCAGGCTACAGTGCCCCAATCCCCCCACCTTATACACCCAGGCTACAGTGTCCCAATCCCCACACGTTATACACCCAGGCTACAGTGCCCCAATCCCCCCACATTATACACCCAGGCTACAGTGCCCCAATCCCCCCACATTACACACCCAGGCTACAGTGTCCCAATCCCCACACCTTATACACCCAGGCTACAGTGTCCCAATCCCCCCACCTTATACACCCAGGCTACAGTGTCCCAATCCCTCCACCTTACTCACACACACAGGCTACAGTGTCCCAATCCCTCCACCTTACTCACACACACAGGGTACAGTGCTCCAATACCCCTACCTTATACACACAGGCTACAGTACCGCAATTCCCCCACCTTATACATCCAGGCTACAGTGCCGCAATTCCCCCACCTTATACACCCAGGCTACAGTGCCGCAATTCCCCAACCTTATATACCCAGGCTACAGTGCCGCAATTCCCCCACCTTATACACCCAGGCTACAGTGCCCCAATCCCCCTACCTTATACACACAGGCTACAGTGCCGCAATTACCCCACCTTATACACCCAGGCTACAGTGTCCCAATCCCCCCACCTTACACACCCAGGCTACAGTGCCCCAATCCCCCCCACCTTACACACCCAGGCTACAGTGCCCCAATCCCCCCCACCTTACACACCCAGGCTACAGCGTCATAATTCCCACACCTTACACACCCAGGCTACAGCGTCCCAATCCCCCCCACCTTATACACCCAGGCTACAGCGTCCCAATCCCACATTTTATACACTCAGGCTACAGCGTCCCAATCCCCACACCTTCTACACCCAGGCTACAGTGCCCCAATCCCCCCACCTTATACACCCAGGGTACAGCTCCCCAATCTCCCCACCTTATTCACCCAGGCTACAGTGCCCCAATCCCCCCACCTTATACACCCAGGCTACAGTGTCCCAATCCCCACACCTTATACACCCAGGCTACAGTGCCGCACTTCCCCCACCTTTTACACCCAGGCTACAGTGCCGCAATTCCCCCACCTTATACACCCAGGCTATAGTGTCCCAATCCCCCCACCTTATACACCCAGGCTACAGTGTCCCAATCCACCCACCTTATACACCCAGGCTAGTGTCCCAATCCCCCCACCTTATACACTCAGGCTACAGTGCCCCAATCCCCACATTTTACATTCGGGCTACAGTGTCCCAATCCCCCCACCTTATACACCCAGGCTACAGAGCCCCAATCCCCCCACCTTATATACCCAGGCTACAGCGTCCCAATCAACCCACCTTATACACACTGGCTACAGTGCCCCAATCCCCACACCTTATACACCCAGGCTACAGCGTCCCAATCCACACACCTTATACACCCAGGCTACAGCGTCCCAATTACCCCACCTTATACACCCAGGCTATAGTGCCGCAATTCCCCCACCTTATACACCCAGGCTACAGTGCCGCAAATCCCCCACCTTATACACCCAGGCTACAGTGCCCCAATCCCCCCACTTTATACACCCAGGCTACAGTGTCCCAATCCACCCACCTTATACACCCAGGCTAGTGTCCCAATCCCCCCACCTTATACACTCAGGCTACAGTGCCCCAATCCCCACATTTTACATTCGGGCTACAGTGTCCCAATCCCCCCACCTTATACACCCAGGCTACAGAGCCCCAATCCCCCCACCTTATATACCCAGGCTACAGCGTCCCAATCAACCCACCTTATACACCCAGGCTACAGCGCCCCAATCCCCCCACTTTATACACACAGGCTACAGCGTCCCAATTCCCCCACCTTATACACCCAGGCTATAGTGCCGCAATTCCCCCACCTTATACACCCAGGCTACAGTGCCGCAAATCCCCCACCTTATACACCCAGGCTACAGTGCCCCAATCCCCCCACTTTATACACCCAGGCTACAGTGTCCCAATCCCCCCCACCTTACGCACCCAGGCTTCAGTGCCCCAATCCCCCCCACCTCATACACCCAGGCTACAGTGCCCCAATCCCCCCACCTTATACACCCAGGCTACAGTGTCCCAATCCCCCCACCTTATACACCCAGGCTACAGTGTCCCAATCCACCCACCTTACTCACACACACAGGCTACAGTGTCCCAATCCCTCCACCTTACTCACACACACAGGGTACAGTGCTCCAATACCCCTACCTTATACACACAGGCTACAGTGCCGCAATTCCCCCACCTTATACATCCAGGCTACAGTGCCGCAATTCCCCCACCTTATACATCCAGGCTACAGTGCCGCAATTCACCCACCTTATACACCCAGGCTATAGCTCCCCAATCCCCACACACCCAGACTACAGTGCCGCAATTCCCCCACCTTATACACCCAGACTACAGTGCCGCAATTCCCCCACCTTATACACCCAGGCTACAGTGCCGCAATTCCCCCACCTTATACACCCAGGCTACAGTGCCGCAATCACCCACCTTATACACCCAGGCTACAGTGCCCCAATCTCCCCACCTTATACACCCAGGCTACAGTGCCCCAATCCCCACACCTTATACAGTCAGGCTACAGTGTCCCAATCCCCACACCTTATACACCCAGGCTACAGTGCCGCAATTACCCCACCTTATATACCCAGGCTACAGTGTCCCAATCCCCCCACCTTACACACCCAGGCTACAGTGCCCCAATCCCCCCCACCTTACACACCCAGGCTACAGTGCCCCAATCCCCCCCACCTTACACACCCAGGCTACAGCGTCATAATCCCCACACCTTACACAGCCAGGCTACAGCGTCCCAATCCCCCCCACCTTATACACCCAGGCTACAGCGTCCCAATCCCACATTTTATACACTCAGGCTACAGCGTCCCAATCCCCACACCTTCTACATCCAGGCTACAGTGCCCCAATCCCCCCACCTTATACACCCAGGGTACAGCTCCCCAATCTCCCCACCTTATTCACCCAGGCTACAGTGCCCCAATCCCCCCACCTTATACACCCAGGCTACAGTGTCCCAATCCCCACACCTTATACACCCAGGCTACAGTGCCGCACTTCCCCCACCTTTTACACCCAGGCTACAGTGCCGCAATTCCCCCACCTTATACACCCAGGCTACAGTGCCCCAATCTCCCCACCTTATACACCCAGGCTACAGTGCCCCAATCCCCACAATTTATACAGTCAGGCTACAGTGTCCCAATCCCCACACCTTATACACCCAGGCTACAGTGCCGCAATTCCCCCACCTTTTACACCCAGGCTACAGTGCCGCAATTCCCCCACCTTATACACCAAGGCTATAGTGTCCCAATCCCCCCACCTTATACACCCAGGCTACAGTGTCCCAATCCCCCCACTTTATACATCCAGGCTAGTGTCCCAATCCCCCCACCTTATACACCCAGGCTACAGTGCCCCAATCCCCCCCACCTCATACACCCAGGCTACAGTGCCCCAATCTCCCCACCTTATACACCCAGGCTACAGTGCCCCAATCCCCCCACCTTATACACCCAGGCTACAGTGTCCCAATCCCCACACGTTATACACCCAGGCTACAGTGCCCCAATCCCCCCACATTATACACCCAGGCTACAGTGCCCCAATCCCCCCACATTATACACCCAGGCTACAGTGTCCCAATCCCCACACCTTATACACCCAGGCTACAGTGTCCCAATCCCCCCACCTTATACACCCAGGCTACAGTGTCCCAATCCCTCCACCTTACTCACACACACAGGCTACAGTGTCCCAATCCCTCCACCTTACTCACACACACAGGGTACAGTGCTCCAATACCCCTACCTTATACACACAGGCTACAGTACCGCAATTCCCCCACCTTATACATCCAGGCTACAGTGCCGCAATTCCCCCACCTTATACACCCAGGCTACAGTGCCGCAATTCCCCAACCTTATATACCCAGGCTACAGTGCCGCAATTCCCCCACCTTATACACCCAGGCTACAGTGCCCCAATCCCCCTACCTTATACACACAGGCTACAGTGCCGCAATTACCCCACCTTATACACCCAGGCTACAGTGTCCCAATCCCCCCACCTTACACACCCAGGCTACAGTGCCCCAATCCCCCCCACCTTACACACCCAGGCTACAGTGCCCCAATCCCCCCCACCTTACACACCCAGGCTACAGCGTCATAATTCCCACACCTTACACACCCAGGCTACAGCGTCCCAATCCCCCCCACCTTATACACCCAGGCTACAGCGTCCCAATCCCACATTTTATACACTCAGGCTACAGCGTCCCAATCCCCACACCTTCTACACCCAGGCTACAGTGCCCCAATCCCCCCACCTTATACACCCAGGGTACAGCTCCCCAATCTCCCCACCTTATTCACCCAGGCTACAGTGCCCCAATCCCCCCACCTTATACACCCAGGCTACAGTGTCCCAATCCCCACACCTTATACACCCAGGCTACAGTGCCGCACTTCCCCCACCTTTTACACCCAGGCTACAGTGCCGCAATTCCCCCACCTTATACACCCAGGCTACAGTGTCCCAATCCACCCACCTTATACACCCAGGCTAGTGTCCCAATCCCCCGACCTTATACACTCAGGCTACAGTGCCCCAATCCCCACATTTTACATTCGGGCTACAGTGTCCCAATCCCCCCACCTTATACACCCAGGCTACAGAGCCCCAATCCCCCCACCTTATATACCCAGGCTACAGCGTCCCAATCAACCCACCTTATACACACTGGCTACAGTGCCCCAATCCCCACACCTTATACACCCAGGCTACAGCGTCCCAATCCACACACCTTATACACCCAGGCTACAGTGTCCCAATCCCCCCACCTTATACACCCAGGCTACAGCGTCCCAATCAACCCACCTTATACACCCAGGCTACAGCGTCTCAATCCCCCACCTTATACACCCAGGCTACAGCGCCCCAATCCCCCCACTTTATACACACAGGCTACAGCGTCCCAATTCCCCCACCTTATACACCCAGGCTATAGTGCCGCAATTCCCCCACCTTATACACCCAGGCTACAGTGCCCCAATCCCCCCACTTTATACACCCAGGCTACAGTGTCCCAATCCCCCCCACCTTACGCACCCAGGCTACAGTGCCCCAATCCCCCCCACCTCATACACCCAGGCTACAGTGCCCCAATCCCCCCACCTTATACACCCAGGCTACAGTGTCCCAATCCCCCCACCTTATACACCCAGGCTACAGTGTCCCAATCCCTCCACCTTACTCACACACACAGGCTACAGTGTCCCAATCCCTCCACCTTACTCACACACACAGGGTACAGTGCTCCAATACCCCTACCTTATACACACAGGCTACAGTGCCGCAATTCCCCCACCTTATACATCCAGGCTACAGTGCCGCAATTCCCCCACCTTATACATCCAGGCTACAGTGCCGCAATTCACCCACCTTATACACCCAGGCTATAGCTCCCCAATCCCCACACACCCAGACTACAGTGCCGCAATTCCCCCACCTTATACACCCAGACTACAGTGCCGCAATTCCCCCACCTTATACACCCAGGCAACAGTGCCGCAATTCCCCCACCTTATACACCCAGGCTACAGTGCCGCAATCACCCACCTTATACACCCAGGCTACAGTGCCCCAATCTCCCCACCTTATACACCCAGGCTACAGTGCCCCAATCCCCACACCTTATACAGTCAGGCTACAGTGTCCCAATCCCCACACCTTATACACCCAGGCTACAGTGCCGGAATTACCCCACCTTATACACCCAGGCTACAGTGTCCCAATCCCCCCACCTTACACACCCAGGCTACAGTGCCCCAATCCCCCCACCTTACACACCCAGGCTACAGTGCCCCAATCCCCCCCACCTTACAGACCCAGGCTACAGTGCCCCAATCCCCCCCACCTTACACACCCAGGCTACAGCGTCATAATCCCCACACCTTACACACCCAGGCTACAGTGCCCCAATCCCCCCCACCTTACACACCCAGGCTACAGTGCCCCAATCCCCCCCACCTTACACACCCAGGCTACAGCGTCATAATTCCCACACCTTACACACCCAGGCTACAGCGTCCCAATCCCCCCCACCTTATACACCCAGGCTACAGCGTCCCAATCCCACATTTTATACACTCAGGCTACAGCGTCCCAATCCCCACACCTTCTACACCCAGGCTACAGTGCCCCAATCCCCCCACCTTATACACCCAGGGTACAGCTCCCCAATCTCCCCACCTTATTCACCCAGGCTACAGTGCCCCAATCCCCCCACCTTATACACCCAGGCTACAGTGCCCCAATCCCCACACCTTACACACCCAGGCTACAGTGCCCCAATCCCCCCACTTTATACACCCAGGCTACAGTGCCCCAATCCCCACATCTTACACACCTGGGCTACAGCGTCCCAATCCCCCCACTTTATACACTCAGGCTACAGTGCCCCAATCCCCACATTTTACACACCCGGGCTACAGTGCCCCAATCTCCCCACCTTATACACCCAGGCTACAGAGCCCCAATCCCCCCACCTTATATACCCAGGCTACAGCGTCCCAATCAACCCACCTTATACACACTGGCTACAGTGCCCCAATCCCCACACCTTATACACCCAGGCTACAGCGTCCCAATCCACACACCTTATACACCCAGGCTACAGTGTCCCAATCCCCCCACCTTATACACCCAGGCTACAGCGTCCCAATCAACCCACCTTATACACCCAGGCTACAGCGTCCCAATCCCCCACCTTATACACCCAGGCTACAGCGCCCCAATCCCCCCACTTTATACACACAGGCTACAGCGTCCCAATTCCCCCACCTTATACACCCAGGCTATAGTGCCGCAATTCCCCCACCTTATACACCCAGGCTACAGTGCCGCAAATCCCCCACCTTATACACCCAGGCTACAGTGCCCCAATCCCCCCACTTTATACACCCAGGCTACAGTGTCCCAATCCCCCCCACCTTACGCACCCAGGCTACAGTGCCCCAATCCCCCCCACCTCATACACCCAGGCTACAGTGCCCCAATCCCCCCACCTTATACACCCAGGCTACAGTGTCCCAATCCCCCCACCTTATACACCCAGGCTACAGTGTCCCAATCCCTCCACCTTACTCACACACACAGGCTACAGTGTCCCAATCCCTCCACCTTACTCACACACAGGGTACAGTGCTCCAATACCCCTACCTTATACACACAGGCTACAGTGCCGCAATTCCCCCACCTTATACATCCAGGCTATAGTGCCGCAATTCCCCCACCTTATACATCCAGGCTACAGTGCCGCAATTCACCCACCTTATACACCAAGGCTATAGCTCCCCAATCCCCACACACCCAGACTACAGTGCCGCAATTCCCCCACCTTATACACCCAGACTACAGTGCCGCAATTCCCCCACCTTATACACCCAGGCTACAGTGCCGCAATTCCCCCACCTTATACACCCAGGCTACAGTGCCGCAATCACCCACCTTATACACCCAGGCTACAGTGCCCCAATCTCCCCACCTTATACACCCAGGCTACAGTGCCCCAATCCCCACACCTTATACAGTCAGGCTACAGTGTCCCAATCCCCACACCTTATACACCCAGGCTACAGTGCCGCAATTACCCCACCTTATACACCCAGGCTACAGTGTCCCAATCCCCCCACCTTACACACCCAGGCTACAGTGCCCCAATCCCCCCCACCTTACACACCCAGGCTACAGTGCCCCAATCCCCCCCACCTTACACACCCAGGCTACAGCGTCCCAATCCCACATTTTATACACTCAGGCTACAGCGTCCCAATCCCCACACCTTCTACATCCAGGCTACAGTGCCCCAATCCCCCCACCTTATACACCCAGGGTACAGCTCCCCAATCTCCCCACCTTATTCACCCAGGCTACAGTGCCCCAATCCCCCCACCTTATACACTCAGGCTACAGTGTCCCAATCCCCACACCTTATACACCCAGGCTACAGTGCCGCACTTCCCCCACCTTTTACACCCAGGCTACAGTGCCGCAATTCCCCCACCTTATACACCCAGGCTATAGTGTCCCAATCCCCCCACCTTATACACCCAGGCTACAGTGTCCCAATCCACCCACCTTATACACCCAGGCTAGTGTCCCAATCCCCCCACCTTATACACTCAGGCTACAGTGCCCCAATCCCCACATTTTACACACCCGGGCTACAGTGTCCCAATCCCCCCACCTTATACACCCAGGCTACAGAGCCCCAATCCCCCCACCTTATATACCCAGGCTACAGCGTCCCAATCAACCCACCTTATACACACTGGCTACAGTGCCCCAATCCCCACACCTTATACACCCAGGCTACAGCGTCCCAATCCACACACCTTATACACCCAGGCTACAGTGTCCCAATCCCCCCACCTTATACACCCAGGCTACAGCGTCCCAATCAACCCACCTTATACACCCAGGCTACAGCGTCCCAATCCCCCACCTTATACACCCAGGCTACAGCGCCCCAATCCCCCCACTTTATACACACAGGCTACAGCGTCCCAATTCCCCCACCTTATACACCCAGGCTATAGTGCTGCAATTCCCCCACCTTATACACCCAGGCTACAGTGCCGCAAATCCCCCACCTTATACACCCAGGCTACAGTGCCCCAATCCCCCCACTTTATACACCCAGGCTACAGTGTCCCAATCCCCCCCACCTTACGCACCCAGGCTACAGTGCCCCAATCCCCCCCACCTCATGCACCCAGGCTACAGTGCCCCAATCCCCCCACCTTATACACCCAGGCTACAGTGTCCCAATCCCCCCACCTTATACACCCAGGCTACAGTGTCCCAATCCCTCCACCTTACTCACACACACAGGCTACAGTGTCCCAATCCCTCCACCTTACTCACACACACAGGGTACAGTGCTCCAATACCCCTACCTTATACACACAGGCTACAGTGCCGCAATTCCCCCACCTTATACATCCAGGCTACAGTGCCGCAATTCCCCCACCTTATACATCCAGGCTACAGTGCCGCAATTCACCCACCTTATACACCCAGGCTATAGCTCCCCAATCCCCACACACC
Organism: Pseudophryne corroboree; assembly: GCF_028390025.1. Lineage (NCBI taxonomy): Eukaryota > Metazoa > Chordata > Amphibia > Anura > Myobatrachidae > Pseudophryne > Pseudophryne corroboree. The sequence continues at coordinate 34,349,780 of NC_086452.1, forward strand.
CAGACTACAGTGCCGCAATTCCCCCACCTTATACACCCAGACTACAGTGTCGCAATTCCCCCACCTTATACACCCAAGCTACAGTGCCGCAATTCCCCCACCTTATACACCCAGGCTACAGTGCCGCAATCCCCCACCTTATACACCCAGGCTACAGTGCCCCAATCTCCCCACCTTATACACCCAGGCAACAGTGCCCCAATCCCCACACCTTATACAGTCAGGCTACAGTGTCCCAATCCCCACACCTTATACACCCAGGCTACAGTGCCGCAATTCCCCCACCTTTTACACCCAGGCTACAGTGCCGCAATTCCCCCGCCTTATACACCCAGGCTATAGTGTCCCAATCCCCCCACCTTATACACCCAGGCTACAGTGTCCCAATCCCCCCACTTTATACATCAAGGCTAGTGTCCCAATCCCCCCACCTTATACACCCAGGCTACAGTGCCCCAATCTCCCCACCTTATACACCCAGGCTACAGTGTCCCAATCCCCACACGTTATACACCCAGGCTACAGTGTCCCAATCCCCACACCTTATACACCCAGGCTACAGTGCCCCAATCCCCCCCACCTCATACACCCAGGCTACAGTGCCCCAATCTCCCCACCTTATACACCCAGGCTACAGTGTCCCAATCCCCCCACCTTATACACCCAGGCTACAGTGTCCCAATCCCTCCACCTTACTCACACACACAGGCTACAGTGTCCCAATCCCTCCACCTTACTCACACACACAGGGTACAGTGCTCCAATACCCCTACCTTATACACACAGGCTACAGTACCGCAATTCCCCCACCTTATACATCCAGGCTACAGTGCCGCAATTCCCCCACCTTATACATCCAGGCTACAGTGCCGCAATTCCCCCACCTTATACACCCAGGCTATAGCTCCCCAATCCACACACACCCAGACTACAGTGCCGCAATTCCTCCACCTTATACACCCAGGCTACAGTGCCCCAATCCCCCTACCTTATACACACAGGCTACAGTGACGCAATTACCCCACCTTATACACCCAGGCTACAGTGTCCCAATCCCCCCACTTTACACACCCAGGCTACAGTGCCCCAATCCACCCCACCTTACACACCCAGGCTACAGTGCCCCAATCCCCCCCACCTTACACACCCATGCTACAGTGTCCCAATCCCCACTCCTTACACACCCAGTCTACAGCGTCCCAATCCCCCCCACCTTATACACCCAGGCTACAGCGTCCCAATCCCAACACCTTCTACACCCAGGCTACAGTGCCCCAATCCCCCCACCTTATACACCCAGGGTACAGCTCCCCAATCTCCCCACCTTATTCACCCAGGCTACAGTGCCCCAATCCACCCACCTTATACACCCAGGCTACAGTGTCCCAATCCCCACACCTTATACACCCAGGCTACAGTGCCGCACTTCCCCCACCTTTTACACCCAGGCTACAGTGCCGCAATTCCCCCACCTTATACACCCAGGCTATAGTGTCCCAATCACCCCACCTTATACACCCAGGCTACAGTGTCCCAATCCCCCCACCTTATACACCCAGGCTAGTGTCCCAATCCCCCCACCTTATACACCCAGGCTACAGTGCCCCAATCCCCACATCTTACACACCCGGGCTACAGCGTCCCAATCCCCCCACCTTATACACTCAGGCTACAGTGCCCCAATCCCCACATTTTACACACCCGGGCTACAGTGTCCCAATCCTCCCACCTTATACACCCAGGCTACAGTGCCCCAATCCCCCCACTTTATATACCCAGGCTACAGCGTCCCAATCAACCCACCTTATACACCCAGGCTACAGCGTCCCAATCCCCCCACTTTATACACACAGGCTATAGTGCCGCAATTCCCCCACCGTATACACCCAGGCTACAGTGCCGCAATTCCCCCACCTTATACACCCAGGCTACAGTGCCCCAATCCCCCCACTTTATACACCCAGGCTACAGTGTTCCAATCCCCCCCACCTTACGCACCCAGGCTACAGTGCCCCAATCCCCCCCCACCTCATACACCCAGGGTACAGCGCCCCAATCTCCCCACCTTATACACCCAGGCTACAGTGCCCCAATCCCCCCACCTTATACACCCAGGCTACAGTGTCCCAAACCCCACACCTTATACACCCAGGCTACAGTGCCGCACTTCCCCCACCTTTTACACCCAGGCTACAGTGCCCCAATCCCCCCACCTTATACACCCAGGCTACAGTGCCCCAATCCCCCCACCTTATACACCCAGGCTACTGTGTCCCAATCCCCCCACCTTATACACCCAGGCTACAGTGTCCCAATCCCTCCACCTTACTCACACACACAGGCTACAGTGTCCCAATCCCTCCACCTTACTCACACACACAGGGTACAGTGCTCCAATACCCCTACCTTATACACACAGGCTACAGTGCCGCAATTCCCCCACCTTATAAATCCAGGCTACAGTGCCGCAATTCCCCCACCTTATACATCCAGGCTACAGTGCCGCAATTCCCCCACCTTATACACCCAGGCTACAGTGCCGCAATTCCCCCACCTTATACATCCAGGCTACAGTGCCGCAATCCCCCCACCTTATACACCCAGGCTATAGCTCCCCAATACCCACACACCCAGACTACAGTGCCGCAATTCCCCCACCTTATACACCCAGGCTACAGTGCCGCAATTCCCCCACCTTATACACCCAGACTACAGTGTCCCAATCCCCACCTTATACACCCAGGCTACAGTGCCCCAATCCCCCCCCACCTTACACACCCAGGCTACAGTGTCCCAATCCCCCACCTTATACACCCAGGCTACAGTGTCCCAATCCCCCCACCTTATACACCCAGGCTACAGCGTCCCAATCCCCACACCTTACACACCCAGGCTACAGCGTCCCAATCCCCACACCTTACACACCCAGGCTACAGCGTCCCAATCCCCCCCCTTATACACCCAGGCTACAGTGTCCCAATCCCCACACCTTATACACCCAGGCTACAGTGCCGCACTTCCCCCACCTTTTACACCCAGGCTACAGTGCCGCAATTCCCCCTTTTATACACCCAGGCTATAGTGTCCCAATCCCCCCACCTTATACACCCAGGCTACAGTGTCCCAATCCCCCCACCTTATACACCCAGGCTAGTGTCCCAATCCCCCCACCTTATACACCCAGGCTACAGTGCCCCAATCCCCACACCTTACACACCCAGGCTACAGTGCCCCAATCCCCCCACCTTATACACCCAGGCTACAGTGCCCCAATCCCCACATCTTACACACCCGGGCTACAGCGTCCCAATCCCCCCACCTTATACACTCAGGCTACAGTGCCCCAATCCCCACATTTTACACACCCGGGCTACAGTGTCCCAATCCCCCCACCTTATACACCCAGGCTACAGTGCCCCAATCCCCCCACCTTATATACCCAGGCTACAGCGTCCCAATCAACCCACCTTATACACACTGGCTACAGTGCCCCAATCCCCACACCTTATACACCCAGGCTACAGCGTCCCAATCCCCCCACCTTATACACCCAGGCTACAGCGTCCCAATCAACCCACCTTATACACCCAGGCTACAGCGTCCCAATCCCCCCACTTTATACACACAGGCTACAGCGTCCCAATTCCCCCACCTTATACACCCAGGCTATAGTGCCGCAATTCCCCCACCTTATACACCCAGGCTACAGTGCCGCAATTCCCCCACCTTATACACCCAGGCTACAGTGCCCCAATCCCCCCACTTTATACACCCAGGCTACAGTGTCCCAATCCCCCCCACCTTACGCACCCAGGCTACAGTGCCCCAATCCCCCCCACCTCATACACCCAGGCTACAGTGCCCCAATCCCCCCCACCTCATACACCCAGGCTACAGCGCCCCAATCTCCCCACCTTATACACCCAGGCTACAGTGCCCCAATCCTCCCACTTTTTACACCCAGGCTACAGTGTCCCAATCCCCACACCTTATACACCCAGGCTACAGTGCCGCACTTCCCCCACCTTTTACACCCAGGCTACAGTGCCCCAATCCCCCCACCTTATACACCCAGGCTACAGTGTCCCAATCCCCACACCTTATACACCCAGGCTACAGTGTCCCAATCCCCACACCTTATACACCCAGGCTACAGTGCCGCACTTCCCCCACCTTTTACACCCAGGCTACAGTCCCCAATCCCCCCACCTTATACACCCAGGCTACAGTGTCCCAATCCCCACACCTTATACACCCAGGCTAGTGTCCCAATCCCCACACCTTATACACCCAGGCTACAGTGCCGCACTTCCCCCACCTTTTACACCCAGGCTACAGTCCCCAATCCCCAAACCTTATACACCCAGGCTACAGTGCCCCAATCCCCCCACCTTATACACCCAGGCTACAGTGTCCCAATCCCCCCACCTTATACACCCAGGCTACAGTGTCCCAATCCCTCCACCTTACTCACACACACAGGCTACAGTGTCCCAATCCCTCCACCTTACTCACACACACACAGGCTACAGTGTCCCAATCCCTCCACCTTACTCACACACACAGGGTACAGTGCTCCAATACCCCTACCTTATACACACAGGCTACAGTGCCGCAATTCCCCCACCTTATAAATCCAGGCTACAGTGCCGCAATTCCCCCACCTTGTACATCCAGGCTACAGTGCCGCAATTCCCCCACCTTATACACACAGGCTACAGTGCCGCAATTCCCCCACCTTATACACCCAGGCTACAGTGCCGCAATTCCCCCACCTTATACATCCAGGCTACAGTGCCGCAATTCCCCCACCTTATACACCCAGGCTACAGTGCCGCAATTCCCCCACCTTATACATCCAGGCTACAGTGCCGCAATTCCCCCACCTTATACACCCAGGCTACAGTGCCGCAATTCCCCCACCTTATACATCCAGGCTACAGTGCCGCAATCCCCCCACCTTATACACCCAGGCTATAGCTCCCCAATCCCCACACACCCAGACTACAGTGCCGCAATTCCCCCACCTTATACACCCAGACTACAGTGCCGCAATTCCCCCACCTTATACACCCAGACTACAGTGCCCCAATCCCCCCACCTTATATACCCAGGCTACAGCGTCCCAATCAACCCACCTTATACACACTGGCTACAGTGCCCCAATCCCCACACCTTATACACCCAGGCTACAGCGTCCCAATCCACACACCTTATACACCCAGGCTACAGTGCCCCAATCCCCCCACTTTATACACCCAGGCTACAGTGCCCCAATCCCCACATCTTACACACCTGGGCTACAGCGTCCCAATCCCCCCACCTTATACACTCAGGCTACAGTGCCCCAATCCCCACATTTTACACACCCGGGCTACAGTGCCCCAATCTCCCCACCTTATACACCCAGGCTACAGTGCCCCAATCCCCACACCTTATACACCCAGGCTACAGTGCCGCAATTCCCCCACCTTTTACACCCAGGCTACAGTGCCGCAATTCCCCCACCTTATACACCCAGGCTATAGTGTCCCAATCCCCCCACCTTATACACCCAGGCTACAGTGTCCCAATCCCCCCACTTTATACATCCAGGCTACAGTGTCCCAATCCACCCACCTTATACACCCAGGCTACAGTGTCCCAATCCCCCCACCTTACACACCCAGGCTACAGTGCCCCAATCCCCCCCACCTTACACACCCAGGCTACAGTGCCCCAATCCCCCCCACCTTACACACCCAGGCTACAGCGTCATAATTCCCACACTTTACACACCAAGGCTACAGCGTCCCAATCCCCCCCACCTTATACACCCAGGCTACAGCGTCCCAATCCCACATTTTATACACTCAGGCTACAGCGTCCCAATCCCCACACCTTCTACACCCAGGCTACAGTGCCCCAATCCCCCCACCTTATACACCCAGGGTACAGCTCCCCAATCTCCCCACCTTATTCACCCAGGCTACAGTGCCCCAATCCCCCCACCTTATACACCCAGGCTACAGTGCCCCAATCCCCCTACCTTATACACACAGGCTACAGTGCCGCAATTACCCCACCTTATACACCCAGGCTACAGTGTCCCAATCCCCCCACCTTACACACCCAGGCTACAGTGCCCCAATCCCCCCCACCTTACACACCCAGGCTACAGTGCCCCAATCCCCCCCACCTTACACACCCAGGCTACAGCGTCATAATTCCCACACCTTACACACCCAGGCTACAGCGTCCCAATCCCCCCCCACCTTATACACCCAGGCTACAGCGTCCCAATCCCACATTTTATACACTCAGGCTACAGCGTCCCAATCCCCACACCTTCTACACCCAGGCTACAGTGCCCCAATCCCCCCACCTTATACACCCAGGGTACAGCTCCCCAATCTCCCCACCTTATTCACCCAGGCTACAGTGCCCCAATCCCCCCACCTTATACACCCAGGCTACAGTGCCCCAATCCCCACACCTTACACACCCAGGCTACAGTGCCCCAATCCCCCCACTTTATACACCCAGGCTACAGTGCCCCAATCCCCACATCTTACACACCTGGGCTACAGCGTCCCAATCCCCCCACCTTATACACTCAGGCTACAGTGCCCCAATCCCCACATTTTACACACCCGGGCTACAGTGCCCCAATCTCCCCACCTTATACACCCAGGCTACAGAGCCCCAATCCCCCCACCTTATATACCCAGGCTACAGCGTCCCAATCAACCCACCTTATACACACTGGCTACAGTGCCCCAATCCCCACACCTTATACACCCAGGCTACAGCGTCCCAATCCACACACCTTATACACCCAGGCTACAGTGTCCCAATCCCCCCACCTTATACACCCAGGCTACAGCGTCCCAATCAACCCACCTTATACACCCAGGCTACAGCGTCCCAATCCCCCACCTTATACACCCAGGCTACAGCGCCCCAATCCCCCCACTTTATACACACAGGCTACAGCGTCCCAATTCCCCCACCTTATACACCCAGGCTATAGTGCCGCAATTCCCCCACCTTATACACCCAGGCTACAGTGCCGCAAATCCCCCACCTTATACACCCAGGCTACAGTGCCCCAATCCCCCCACTTTATACACCCAGGCTACAGTGTCCCAATACCCCCCACCTTACGCACCCAGGCTACAGTGCCCCAATCCCCCCCACCTCATACACCCAGGCTACAGTGCCCCAATCCCCCCACCTTATACACCCAGGCTACAGTGTCCCAATCCCCCCACCTTATACACCCAGGCTACAGTGTCCCAATCCCTCCACCTTACTCACACACACAGGCTACAGTGTCCCAATCCCTCCACCTTACTCACACACACAGGGTACAGTGTCCCAATCCCTCCACCTTACTCACACACACAGGGTACAGTGCTCCAATACCCCTACCTTATACACACAGGCTACAGTGCCGCAATTCCCCCACCTTATAAATCCAGGCTACAGTGCCGCAATTCCCCCACCTTGTACATCCAGGCTACAGTGCCGCAATTCCCCCACCTTATACACACAGGCTATAGCTCCCCAATCCCCACACACCCAGACTACAGTGCCGCAATTCCCCCACCTTATACACCCAGACTACAGTGCCGCAATTCCCCCACCTTATACACCCAGGCTACAGTGCCGCAATTCCCCCACCTTATACACCCAGGCTACAGTGCCGCAATCACCCACCTTATACACCCAGGCTACAGTGCCCCAATCTCCCCACCTTATACACCCAGGCTACAGTGCCCCAATCCCCACACCTTATACAGTCAGGCTACAGTGCCGCAATTACCCCACCTTATACACCCAGGCTACAGTGTCCCAATCCCCCCACCTTACACACCCAGGCTACAGTGCCCCAATCCCCCCCACCTTACACACCCAGGCTACAGTGCCCAAATCCCCCCCACCTTACACACCCAGGCTACAGCGTCATAATCCCCACACCTTACACACCCAGGCTACAGCGTCCCAATCCCCCCCACCTTATACACCCAGGCTACAGCGTCCCAATCCCACATTTTATACACTCAGGCTACAGCGTCCCAATCCCCACACCTTCTACATCCAGGCTACAGTGCCCCAATCCCCCCACCTTATACACCCAGGGTACAGCTCCCCAATCTCCCCACCTTATTCACCCAGGCTACAGTGCCCCAATCCCCCCACCTTATACACCCAGGCTACAGTGTCCCAATCCCCACACCTTATACACCCAGGCTACAGTGCCGCACTTCCCCCACCTTTTACACCCAGGCTACAGTGCCGCAATTCCCCCACCTTATACACCCAGGCTATAGTGTCCCAATCCCCCCACCTTATACACCCAGGCTACAGTGTCCCAATCCACCCACCTTATACACCCAGGCTAGTGTCCCAATCCCCCCACCTTATACACTCAGGCTACAGTGCCCCAATCCCCACATTTTACACACCCGGGCTACAGTGTCCCAATCCCCCCACCTTATACACCCAGGCTACAGAGCCCCAATCCCCCCACCTTATATACCCAGGCTACAGCGTCCCAATCAACCCACCTTATACACACTGGCTACAGTGCCCCAATCCCCCCACCTTATACATCCAGGCTACAGTGCCGCAATTCACCCACCTTATACACCCAGGCTATAGCTCCCCAATCCCCACACACCCAGACTACAGTGCCGCAATTCCCCCACCTTATACACCCAGACTACAGTGTCGCAATTCCCCCACCTTATACAACCAGGCTACAGTGCCGCAATTCCCCCACCTTATACACCCAGGCTACAGTGCCGCAATCCCCCACCTTATACACCCAGGCTACAGTGCCCCAATCTCCCCACCTTATACACCCAGGCTACAATGCCCCAATCCCCACACCTTATACAGTCAGGCTACAGTGTCCCAATCCCCACACCTTATACACCCAGGCTACAGTGCCGCAATTCCCCCACCTTTTACACCCAGGCTACAGTGCCGCAATTCCCCCGCCTTATACACCCAGGCTATAGTGTCCCAATCCCCCCACCTTATACACCCAGGCTACAGTGTCCCAATCCCCCCACTTTATACATCAAGGCTAGTGTCCCAATCCCCCCACCTTATACACCCAGGCTACAGTGTCCCAATCCCCACACCTTATACACCCAGACTACAGTGTCGCAATTCCCCCACCTTATACAACCAGGCTACAGTGCCGCAATTCCCCCACCTTATAAACCCAGGCTACAGTGCCGCAATCCCCCACCTTATACACCCAGGCTACAGTGCCCCAATCTCCCCACCTTATACACCCAGGCTACAGTGCCCCAATTCCCCCACCTTATACACCCAGACTACAGTGTCGCAATTCCCCCACCTTATACAACCAGGCTACAGTGCCGCAATTCCCCCACCTTATACATCCAGGCTACAGTGCCGCAATTCCCCCACCTTATACACCCAGGCTATAGCTCCCCAATCCACACACACCCAGACTACAGTGCCGCAATTCCCCCACCTTATACACCCAGGCTACTGTGCCGCAATTCCTCCACCTTATATACCCAGGCTACAGTGCCGCAATTCCCCCACCTTATACACCCAGGCTACAGTGCCCCAATCCCCCTACCTTATACACACAGGCTACAGTGCCGCAATTACCCCACCTTATACACCCAGGCTACAGTGTCCCAATCCCCCCACTTTACACACCCAGGCTACAGTGCCCCAATCCACCCCACCTTACACACCCAGGCTACAGTGCCCCAATCCCCCCCACCTTACACACCAAGGCTACAGCGTCCCAATCCCCACACCTTACACACCCATGCTACAGCGTCCCAATCCCCACACCTTACACACCCAGGCTACAGCGTCCCAATCCCCCCCACCTTATACACCCAGGCTACAGCGTCCCAATCCCAACACCTTCTACACCCAGGCTACAGTGCCCCAATCCCCCCACCTTATACACCCAGGGTACAGCTCCCCAATCTCCCCACCTTATTCACCCAGGCTACAGTGCCCCAATCCACCCACCTTATACACCCAGGCTACAGTGTCCCAATCCCCACACCTTATACACCCAGGCTACAGTGCCGCACTTCCCCCACCTTTTACACCCAGGCTACAGCGCCGCAATTCCCCCACCTTATACACCCAGGCTATAGTGTCCCAATCACCCCACCTTATACACCCAGGCTACAGTGCCGCAATTCCCCCTTTTATACACCCAGGCTATAGTGTCCCAATCCCCCCACCTTATACACCCAGGCTACAGTGTCCCAATCCCCCCACCTTATACACCCAGGCTAGTGTCCCAATCCCCCCACCTTATACACCCAGGCTACAGTGCCCCAATCCCCACACCTTACACACCCAGGCTACAGTGCCCCAATCCCCCCACCTTATACACCCAGGCTACAGTGCCCCAATCCCCACATCTTACACACCCGGGCTACAGCGTCCCAATCCCCCCACCTTATACACTCAGGCTAGTGCCCCAATCCCCACATTTTACACACCCGGGCTACAGTGTCCCAATCCCCCCACCTTATACACCCAGGCTACAGTGCCCCAATCCCCCCACCTTATATACCCAGGCTACAGCGTCCCAATCAACCCACCTTATACACACTGGCTACAGTGCCCCAATCCCCACACCTTATACACCCAGGCTACAGCGTCCCAATCCCCCCACCTTATACACCCAGGCTACAGCGTCCCAATCAACCCACCTTATACACCCAGGCTACAGCGTCCCAATCCCCCCACTTTATACACACAGGCTACAGCGTCCCAATTCCCCCACCTTATACACCCAGGCTATAGTGCCGCAATTCCCCCACCTTATACACCCAGGCTACAGTGCCGCAATTCCCCCACCTTATACACCCAGGCTACAGTGCCCCAATCCCCCCACTTTATACACCCAGGCTACAGTGTCCCAATCCCCCCCACCTTACGCACCCAGGCTACAGTGCCCCAATCCCCCCCACCTCATACACCCAGGCTACAGTGCCCCAATCCCCCCCACCTCATACACCCAGGCTACAGCGCCCCAATCTCCCCACCTTATACACCCAGGCTACAGTGCCCCAATCCTCCCACCTTATACACCCAGGCTACAGTGTCCCAATCCCCACACCTTATACACCCAGGCTACAGTGCCGCACTTCCCCCACCTTTTACACCCAGGCTACAGTGCCCCAATCCCCCCACCTTATACACCCAGGCTACAGTGTCCCAATCCCCACACCTTATACACCCAGGCTTGTGTCCCAATCCCCACACATTATACACCCAGGCTACAGTGCCGCACTTCCCCCACCTTTTACACCAAGGCTACAGTCCCCAATCCCCCCACCTTATACACCCAGGCTACAGTGCCCCAATCCCCCCACCTTATACACCCAGGCTACAGTGTCCCAATCCCCCCACCTTATACACCCAGGCTACAGTGTCCCAATCCCTCCACCTTACTCACACACACAGGCTACAGTGTCCCAATCCCTCCACCTTACTCACACACACAGGCTACAGTGTCCCAATCCCTCCACCTTACTCACACACACAGGGTACAGTGCTCCAATACCCCTACCTTATACACACAGGCTACAGTGCCGCAATTCCCCCACCTTATAAATCCAGGCTACAGTGCCGCAATTCCCCCACCTTGTACATCCAGGCTACAGTGCCGCAATTCCCCCACCTTATACACACAGGCTACAGTGCCGCAATTCCCCCACCTTATACACCCAGGCTACAGTGCCGCAATTCCCCCACCTTATACATCCAGGCTACAGTGCCGCAATTCCCCCACCTTATACACCCAGGCTACAGTGCCGCAATTCCCCCACCTTATACATCCAGGCTACAGTGCCGCAATTCCCCCACCTTATACACCCAGGCTACAGTGCCGCAATTCCCCCACCTTATACACCCAGGCTACAGTGCCGCAATTCCCCCACCTTATACACCCAGGCTACAGTGCCCCAATCCCCCCACTTTATACACCCAGGCTACAGTGTCCCAATCCCCCCCACCTTACGCACCCAGGCTACAGTGCCCCAATCCCCCCCACCTCATACACCCAGGCTACAGTGCCCCAATCCCCCCCACCTCATACACCCAGGCTACAGCGCCCCAATCTCCCCACCTTATACACCCAGGCTACAGTGCCCCAATCCTCCCACTTTTTACACTTAGGCTACAGTGTCCCAATCCCCCCCCTTATACACCCAGGCTACAGTGTCCCAATCCCCCCACCTTACACACCCAGGCTACAGCGTCCCAATCCCCCCCCTTATACACCCAGGCTACAGTGTCCCAATCCCCCCCACCTCATACACCCAGGCTGCAGTGTCCCAATCCCCCCCACCTCATACACCCAGGCTACGGCGTCCCAATCCCCCCACCTTATACACCCAGGCTACAGTGCCGCAAATCCCCCACCTTATACACCCAGGCTACAGTGCCCCAATCCCCCCACCTTACACACCCAGGCTACAGCGTCCCAATCCCCCCCCTTATACACCCAGGCTACAGTGTCCCAATCCCCCCCACCTCATACACCCAGGCTACAGCGTCCCAATCCCCCCACCTTATACACCCAGGCTACAGCGCCCCAATCCCCCCACCTCATACACCCAGGCTACAGCGCCCCAATCCCCCCACCTCATACACCCAGGCTACAGTGCCCCAATCCCCCCACCTCATACACCCAGGCTACAGTGCCCCAATCCCCCCACCTTATACACCCAGGCTACAGTGCCCCAATCCCCCCACCTTATACACCCAGGCTACAGTGTCCCAATCCCCCCACCTTACACACCCAGGCTACAGCGTCCCAATCCCCCCACCTTACGCACCCAGGCTACAGTGCCCCAATCCCCCCCACCTCATACACCCAGGCTACAGTGCCCCAATCCCCCCACCTCATACACCCAGGCTACAGTGCCCCAATCCCCCCACCTTATACACCCAGGCTACAGTGCCCCAATCCCCCCACCTTATACACCCAGGCTACAGTGTCCCAATCCCCCCACCTTATACACCCAGGCTACAGTGTCCCAATCCCCCCACCTGACACACCCAGGCTACAGCGTCCCAATCCCCCCCCTTATACACCCAGGCTACAGTGTCCCAATCCCCCCCACCTCATACACCCAGGCTACAGCGTCCCAATCCCCCCACCTCATACACCCAGGCTACAGCGCCCCAATCCCCCCACCTCATACACCCAGGCTACAGCGCCCCAATCCCCCCACCTCATACACCCAGGCTACAGCGCCCCAATCCCCCCACCTTACACACCCAGGCTACAGCGTCCCAATCCCCCCCCTTATACACCCAGGCTACAGTGTCCCAATCCCCCCCACCTCATACACCCAGGCTACAGCGTACCAATCCCCCACCTTATACACCCGGGCTACAGTGTCCCAATCCCCCCACCTTATACACCCGGGCTACAGTGCCCCAATCCCCCCACCTTATACACCCAGGCTACAGTGCCCCAATCCCCCCACCTTATACACCCAGGCTACAGTGCCCCAATCCCCCCACCTTATACACCCAGGCTACAGTGTCCCAATCCCCCCACCTTACACACCCAGGCTACAGCGTCCCAATCCCCCCCCTTATACACCCAGGCTACAGTGTCCCAATCCCCCCCACCTCATACACCCAGGCTACAGCGTCCCAATCCCCCCACCTTATACACCCAGGCTACAGCGCCCCAATCCCCCCACCTCATACACCCAGGCTACAGCGCCCCAATCCCCCCACCTCATACACCCAGGCTACAGTGCCCCAATCCCCCCACCTTATACACCCAGGCTACAGTGCCCCAATCCCCCCACCTTATACACCCAGGCTACAGTGCCCCAATCCCCCCACCTTATACACCCAGGCTACAGCGTCGCAATCCCCCCCACCTTACGCACCCAGGCTACAGTGCCCCAATCCCCCCCACCTCATACACCCAGGCTACAGTGCCCCAATCCCCCCACCTTATACACCCAGGCTACAGTGTCCCAATCCCCCCACCTTATACACCCAGGCTACAGTGTCCCAATCCCCCCACCTTACACACCCAGGCTACAGCGTCCCAATCCCCCCCCTTATACACCCAGGCTGCAGTGTCCCAATCCCCCCCACCTCATACACCCAGGCTACAGCGTCCCAATCCCCCCACCTTATACACCCAGGCAACAGCGCCCCAATCCCCCCACCTTATACACCCAGGCTACAGCACCCCAATCCCCCCACCTCATACACCCAGGCTACAGTGCCCCAATCCCCCACCTTATACACCCAGGCTACAGTGTCCCAATCCCCCCACCTTATACACCCGGGCTACAGTGCCCCAATCCCCCCACCTTATACACCCAGGCTACAGTGCCCCAATCCCCCCACCTTATACACCCAGGCTACAGTGCCCCAATCCCCCCACCTTATACACCCAGGCTACAGTGTCCCAATCCCCCCACCTTATACACCCAGGCTACAGTGTCCCAATCCCCACACCTTATACACCCAGGCTACAGCGTCCCAATCCCCCCACCTTATACACCCAGGCTACAGTGTCCCAATCCCCCACCTTATACACCCAGGCTACAGTGCCGCACTTCCCCCACCTTTTACACCCAGGCTACAGTGCCCCAATCCCCCCACCTTATACACCCAGGCTACAGTGCCCCAATCCCCCCACCTTATACACCCAGGCTACAGTGTCCCAATCCCCCCACCTTATACACCCAGGCTACAGTGTCCCAATCCCTCCACCTTACTCACACACACAGGCTACAGTGTCCCAATCCCCCCACCTTACTCACACACACAGGCTACAGTGTCCCAATCCCTCCACCTTATACACCCAGGCTACAGTGTCCCAATCCCCCCACCTTATACACCCAGGCTACAGTGTCCCAATCCCTCCACCTTACTCACACACACAGGCTACAGTGTCCCAATCCCTCCACCTTACTCACACACACAGGCTACAGTGTCCCAATCCCTCCACCTTATACACCCAGGCTATAGTTTCCCAATCCCCACACACCCAGACTACAGTGCCGCAATTCCCCCACCTTATACACCCAGACTACAGTGCCGCAATTCCCCCACCTTATACACCCAGGCTACAGTGTCCCAATCCCCACCTTATACACCCAGGCTAAGGTGTCCCAATCCCCCCACCTTATACACCCAGGCTACAGTGTCCCAATCCCCCCCACCTCATACACCCAGGCTACAGTGTCCCAATCCCTCCACCTTACACACCCAGGCTACAGCGTCCCAATCCCCCCACCTTATACACCCAGGCTACAGCGTCCCAATCCCCCCACCTTATACACCCAGGCTACAGTGTCCCAATCCCCCACCTTATACACCCAGGCTACAGTGCCGCACTTCCCCCACCTTATACACCCAGGCTACAGTCCCCAATCCCCCCACCTTATACACCCAGGCTACAGTGCCCCAATCCCCCCACCTTATACACCCAGGCTACAGTGTCCCAATCCCCCCACCTTATACACGCAGGCTACAGTGTCCCAATCCCTCCACCTTATACACCCAGGCTACAGCGCCCCAATCCCCCCACCTCATACACCCAGGCTACAGTGCCCCAATCCCTCCACCTTACTCACACACACAGGATACAGTGTCCCAATCCCTCCACCTTATACACCCAGGCTATAGCTCCCCAATCCCCACACACCCAGACTACAGTGCCGCAATTCCCCCACCTTATACACCTAGACTACAGTGCCGCAATTCCCCCACCTTATACACCCAGGCTACAGTGTCCCAATCCCCACCTTATACACCCAGGCTAAGGTGTCCCAATCCCCCCACCTTATACACCCAGGCTACAGTGCCCCAATCCCCCCCATCTCATACACCCAGGCTACAGTGTCCCAATCCCCCCACCTCATACACCCAGGCTACAGCGCCCCAATCCCCCCACCTCATACACCCAGGCTACAGTGCCCCAATCCCCCCACCTTATACACCCAGGCTACAGTGCCCCAATCCCCCCACATTATACACCCAGGCTACAGTGCCCCAATCCCCCCACTTTATACACCCAGCCTACAGTGTCCCAATCCCCCCACCTTACACACCCAGGCTACAGCGTCCCAATCCCCCCCACCTTACGCACCCAGGCTACAGTGCCCCAATCCCCCCCACCTCATACACCCAGGCTACAGTGCCCCAATCCCCCCACCTTATACACCCAGGCTACAGTGTCCCAATCCCCCCACCTTATACACCCAGGCTACAGTGTCCCAATCCCCCCACCTTACAAACCCAGGCTACAGCGTCCCAATCCCCCCCCCCTTATACACCCAGGCTATAGCGCCCCAATCCCCCCACCTCATACACCCAGGCTACAGCGCCCCAATCCCCCCACCTCATACACCCAGGCTACAGTGCCCCAATCCCCCCACCTTATACACCCAGGCTACAGTGCCCCAATCCCCCCACCTTATACACCCAGGCTACAGTGCCCCAATCCCCCCACCTTATACACCCAGGCTACAGTGGCCCAATCCCCCCACCTTACACACCCAGGCTACAGCGTCCCAATCCCCCCCACCTTACGCACCCAGGCTACAGTGCCCCAATCCCCCCCACCTCATACACCCAGGCTACAGTGCCCCAATCCCCCCACCTTATACACCCAGGCTACAGTGTCCCAATCCCCCCACTTTATACACCCAGGCTACAGTGTCCCAATCCCTCCACCTTACTCACACACACAGGCTACAGTGTCCCAATCCCTCCTCCTTACTCATACACACAGGGTACAGTGCTCCAATACCCCTACCTTATACACACAGGCTACAGTGCCGCAATTCCCCCACCTTATACATCCAGGCTACAGTGCCGCAATTCCCCCACCTTATACATCCAGGCTACAGTGCCGCAATTCACCCACCTTATACACCCAGGCTATAGCTCCCCAATCCCCACACACCCAGACTACAGTGCCGCAATTCCCCCACCTTAAACACACAGACTACAGTGCCGCAATTCCCCCACCTTATACACCCAGGCTACAGTGCCGCAATTCCCCCACCTTATACACCCAGGCTACAGTGCCGCAATTCCCCCACCTTATACACCCAGGCTACAGTGCCCCAATCTCCCCACCTTATACACCCAGGCTACAGTGCCCCAATCCCCACACTTTATACACTCAGGCTACAGTGTCCCAATCCCCACACCTCATACACCCAGGCTACAGTGCCGCAATTCCCCCACCTTTTACACCCAGGCTACAGTGCCGCAATTCCCCCGCCTTATACACCCAGGCTATAGTGCCGCAATTCCCCCACCTTATACACCCAGGCTACAGTGCCGCAAATCCCCCACCTTATACACCCAGGCTACAGTGTCCCAATCCCCCCACCTTATACACCCAGGCTACAGTGTCCCAATCCCCCCACCTTATACACCCAGGCTACAGTGTCCCAATCCCCCCACCTTATACACCCAGGCTACAGTGTCCCAATCCCCCCACCTTATACACCCAGGCTACAGTGTCCCAATCCCTCCACCTTACACACCCAGGCTACAGCGTCCCAATCCCCCCACCTTATACACCCAGGCTACAGCGTCCCAATCCCCCCACCTTATACACCCAGGCTACAGCGTCCCAATCCCCCACCTTATACACCCGGGCTACAGTGTCCCAATCCCCCACCTTATACACCCGGGCTACAGTGCCCCAATCCCCCCACCTTATACACCCAGGCTACAGTGCCCCAATCCCCCCACCTAATACACCCAGGCTACAGTGCCCCAATCCCCCCACCTTATACACCCAGGCTACAGTGTCCCAATCCCCCCACCTTACACACCCAGGCTACAGCGTCCCAATCCCCCCGCTTATACACCCAGGCTACAGTGTCCCAATCCCCCCCACCTCATACACCCAGGCTACAGCGTCCCAATCCCCCCACCTTATACACCCAGTCTACAGCGCCCCAATCCCCCCACCTCATACACCCAGGCTACAGCGCCCCAATCCCCCCACCTCATACACCCAGGCTACAGTGCCCCAATCCCCCCACCTTATACACCCAGGCTACAGTGCCCCAATCCCCCCACCTTATACACCCAGGCTACAGCGTCCCAATCCCCCCCACCTTACGCACCCAGGCTACAGTGCCCCAATCCCCCCCACCTCATACACCCAGGCTACAGCGTCCCAATCCCCCCACCTTATACACCCAGGCTACAGCGCCCCAATCCCCCCACCTCATACACCCAGGCTACAGCGCCCCAATCCCCCCACCTCATACACCCAGGCTACAGTGCCCCAATCCCCCACCTTATACACCCAGGCTACAGTGTCCCAATCCCCCCACCTTATACACCCGGGCTACAGTGCCCCAATCCCCCCACCTTATACACCCAGGCTACAGTGCCCCAATCCCCCCACCTTATACACCCAGGCTACAGTGCCCCAATCCCCCCACCTTATACACCCAGGCTACAGTGTCCCAATCCCCCCACCTTATACACCCAGGCTACAGTGCCCCAATCCCCCCACCTTATACACCCAGGCAACAGTGTCCCAATCCCCCCACCTTATACACCCAGGCTACAGTGTCCCAATCCCCCACCTTATACACCCAGGCTACAGTGCCGCACTTCCCCCACCTTATACACCCAGGCTACAGTCCCCAATCCCCCCACCTTATACACCCAGGCTACAGTGCCCCAATCCCCCCACCTTATACACCCAGGCTACAGTGTCCCAATCCCCCCACCTTATACACGCAGGCTACAGTGTCCCAATCCCTCCACCTTACTCACACACACAGGCTACAGTGTCCCAATCCCTCCACCTTACTCACACACACAGGATACAGTGTCCCAATCCCTCCACCTTATACACCCAGGCTATAGCTCCCCAATCCCCACACACCCAGACTACAGTGCCGCAATTCCCCCACCTTATACACCCAGACTACAGTGCCGCAATTCCCCCACCTTATACACCCAGGCTACAGTGTCCCAATCCCCACCTTATACACCCAGGCTAAGGTGTCCCAATCCCCCCACCTTATACACCCAGGCTACAGTGCCCCAATCCCCCCCATCTCATACACCCAGGCTACAGTGTCCCAATCCCCCCACCTCATACACCCAGGCTACAGCGCCCCAATCCCCCCACCTCATACACCCAGGCTACAGTGCCCCAATCCCCCCACCTTATACACCCAGGCTACAGTGCCCCAATCCCCCCACATTATACACCCAGGCTACAGTGCCCCAATCCCCCCACCTTATACACCCAGGCTACAGTGTCCCAATCCCCCCACCTTACACACCCAGGCTACAGCGTCCCAATCCCCCCCACCTTACGCACCCAGGCTACAGTGCCCCAATCCCCCCCACCTCATACACCCAGGCTACAGCGTCCCAATCCCCCCACCTTATACACCCAGGCTACAGCGTCCCAATCCCCCCCACCTTACGCACCCAGGCTACAGTGCCCCAATCCCCCCCACCTCATACACCCAGGCTACAGTGTCCCAATCCCCCCACCTTATACACCCAGGCTACAGTGTCCCAATCCCCCCACCTTACACACCCAGGCTACAGCGTCCCAATCCCCCCCCTTATACACCCAGGCTACAGTGTCCCAATCCCCCCCACCTCATACACCCAGGCTACAGCGTCCCAATCCCCCCACCTTATACACCCAGGCTACAGCGCCCCAATCCCCCCACCTCATACACCCAGGCTACAGCGCCCCAATCCCCCCACCTCATACACCCAGGCTACAGTGCCCCAATCCCCCCACCTTATACACCCAGGCTATAGTGCCGCAATTCCCCCACCTTATACACCCAGGCTACAGTGCCGCAAATCCCCCACCTTATACACCCAGGCTACAGTGCCCCAATCCCCCCACTTTATACACCCAGGCTATAGCTCCCCAATCCCCACACACCCAGACTACAGTGCCGCAATTCCCCCACCTTATACACCCAGACTACAGTGCCGCAATTCCCCCACCTCATACACCCAGGATACAGCGTCCCAATTCCCCCACCTTATACATCCAGGCTACAGTGCCGCAATTCCCCCACCTTATACATCCAGGCTACAGTGCCGCAATTCACCCACCTTATACACCCAGGCTATAGCTCCCCAATCCCTACACACCCAGACTACAGTGCCGCAATTCCCCCACCTTATACACCCAGACTACAGTGCCGCAATTCCCCCACCTTATACACCCAGGCTACAGTGCCGCAATTCCCCCACCTTATACACCCAGGCTACAGTGCCGCAATTCCCCCACCTTATATACCCAGGCTACAGTGCCCCAATCCCCCCACCTTATACACCCAGGCTACAGTGCCCCAATCCCCCCACCTTATACACCCAGGCTACAGTGTCCCAATCCCCCCACCTTACACACCCAGGCTACAGCGTCCCAATCCCCCCCCTTATACACCCAGGCTACAGTGTCCCAATCCCCCCACCTTATACACGCAGGCTACAGTGTCCCAATCCCTCCACCTTATACACCCAGGCTATAGTTTCCCAATCCCCACACACCCAGACTACAGTGCCGCAATTCCCCCACCTTATACACCCAGACTACAGTGCCGCAATTCCCCCACCTTATACACCCAGGCTACAGTGTCCCAATCCCCACCTTATACACCCAGGCTAAGGTGTCCCAATCCCCCCACCTTATACACCCAGGCTACAGTGTCCCAATCCCCCCCACCTCATACACCCAGGCTACAGTGTCCCAATCCCTCCACCTTACACACCCAGGCTACAGCGTCCCAATCCCCCCACCTTATACACCCAGGCTACAGCGTCCCAATCCCCCCACCTTATACACCCAGGCTACAGTGTCCCAATCCCCCACCTTATACACCCAGGCTACAGTGCCGCACTTCCCCCACCTTATACACCCAGGCTACAGTCCCCAATCCCCCCACCTTATACACCCAGGCTACAGTGCCCCAATCCCCCCACCTTATACACCCAGGCTACAGTGTCCCAATCCCCCCACCTTATACACGCAGGCTACAGTGTCCCAATCCCTCCACCTTATACACCCAGGCTACAGCGCCCCAATCCCCCCACCTCATACACCCAGGCTACAGTGCCCCAATCCCTCCACCTTACTCACACACACAGGATACAGTGTCCCAATCCCTCCACCTTATACACCCAGGCTATAGCTCCCCAATCCCCACACACCCAGACTACAGTGCCGCAATTCCCCCACCTTATACACCTAGACTACAGTGCCGCAATTCCCCCACCTTATACACCCAGGCTACAGTGTCCCAATCCCCACCTTATACACCCAGGCTAAGGTGTCCCAATCCCCCCACCTTATACACCCAGGCTACAGTGCCCCAATCCCCCCCATCTCATACACCCAGGCTACAGTGTCCCAATCCCCCCACCTCATACACCCAGGCTACAGCGCCCCAATCCCCCCACCTCATACACCCAGGCTACAGTGCCCCAATCCCCCCACCTTATACACCCAGGCTACAGTGCCCCAATCCCCCCACATTATACACCCAGGCTACAGTGCCCCAATCCCCCCACTTTATACACCCAGCCTACAGTGTCCCAATCCCCCCACCTTACACACCCAGGCTACAGCGTCCCAATCCCCCCCACCTTACGCACCCAGGCTACAGTGCCCCAATCCCCCCCACCTCATACACCCAGGCTACAGTGCCCCAATCCCCCCACCTTATACACCCAGGCTACAGTGTCCCAATCCCCCCACCTTATACACCCAGGCTACAGTGTCCCAATCCCCCCACCTTACAAACCCAGGCTACAGCGTCCCAATCCCCCCCCCCCTTATACACCCAGGCTATAGCGCCCCAATCCCCCCACCTCATACACCCAGGCTACAGCGCCCCAATCCCCCCACCTCATACACCCAGGCTACAGTGCCCCAATCCCCCCACCTTATACACCCAGGCTACAGTGCCCCAATCCCCCCACCTTATACACCCAGGCTACAGTGCCCCAATCCCCCCACCTTATACACCCAGGCTACAGTGGCCCAATCCCCCCACCTTACACACCCAGGCTACAGCGTCCCAATCCCCCCCACCTTACGCACCCAGGCTACAGTGCCCCAATCCCCCCCACCTCATACACCCAGGCTACAGTGCCCCAATCCCCCCACCTTATACACCCAGGCTACAGTGTCCCAATCCCCCCACTTTATACACCCAGGCTACAGTGTCCCAATCCCTCCACCTTACTCACACACACAGGCTACAGTGTCCCAATCCCTCCTCCTTACTCACACACACAGGGTACAGTGCTCCAATACCCCTACCTTATACACACAGGCTACAGTGCCGCAATTCCCCCACCTTATACATCCAGGCTACAGTGCCGCAATTCCCCCACCTTATACATCCAGGCTACAGTGCCGCAATTCACCCACCTTATACACCCAGGCTATAGCTCCCCAATCCCCACACACCCAGACTACAGTGCCGCAATTCCCCCACCTTAAACACACAGACTACAGTGCCGCAATTCCCCCACCTTATACACCCAGGCTACAGTGCCGCAATTCCCCCACCTTATACACCCAGGCTACAGTGCCGCAATTCCCCCACCTTATACACCCAGGCTACAGTGCCCCAATCTCCCCACCTTATACACCCAGGCTACAGTGCCCCAATCCCCACACTTTATACACTCAGGCTACAGTGTCCCAATCCCCACACCTCATACACCCAGGCTACAGTGCCGCAATTCCCCCACCTTTTACACCCAGGCTACAGTGCCGCAATTCCCCCGCCTTATACACCCAGGCTATAGTGCCGCAATTCCCCCACCTTATACACCCAGGCTACAGTGCCGCAAATCCCCCACCTTATACACCCAGGCTACAGTGTCCCAATCCCCCCACCTTATACACCCAGGCTACAGTGTCCCAATCCCCCCACCTTATACACCCAGGCTACAGTGTCCCAATCCCCCCACCTTATACACCCAGGCTACAGTGTCCCAATCCCCCCACCTTATACACCCAGGCTACAGTGTCCCAATCCCTCCACCTTACACACCCAGGCTACAGCGTCCCAATCCCCCCACCTTATACACCCAGGCTACAGCGTCCCAATCCCCCCACCTTATACACCCAGGCTACAGCGTCCCAATCCCCCACCTTATACACCCGGGCTACAGTGTCCCAATCCCCCACCTTATACACCCGGGCTACAGTGCCCCAATCCCCCCACCTTATACACCCAGGCTACAGTGCCCCAATCCCCCCACCTAATACACCCAGGCTACAGTGCCCCAATCCCCCCACCTTATACACCCAGGCTACAGTGTCCCAATCCCCCCACCTTACACACCCAGGCTACAGCGTCCCAATCCCCCCGCTTATACACCCAGGCTACAGTGTCCCAATCCCCCCCACCTCATACACCCAGGCTACAGCGTCCCAATCCCCCCACCTTATACACCCAGTCTACAGCGCCCCAATCCCCCCCACCTCATACACCCAGGCTACAGCGCCCCAATCCCCCCACCTCATACACCCAGGCTACAGTGCCCCAATCCCCCCACCTTATACACCCAGGCTACAGTGCCCCAATCCCCCCACCTTATACACCCAGGCTACAGCGTCCCAATCCCCCCCACCTTACGCACCCAGGCTACAGTGCCCCAATCCCCCCCACCTCATACACCCAGGCTACAGCGTCCCAATCCCCCCACCTTATACACCCAGGCTACAGCGCCCCAATCCCCCCACCTCATACACCCAGGCTACAGCGCCCCAATCCCCCCACCTCATACACCCAGGCTACAGTGCCCCAATCCCCCACCTTATACACCCAGGCTACAGTGTCCCAATCCCCCCACCTTATACACCCGGGCTACAGTGCCCCAATCCCCCCACCTTATACACCCAGGCTACAGTGCCCCAATCCCCCCACCTTATACACCCAGGCTACAGTGCCCCAATCCCCCCACCTTATACACCCAGGCTACAGTGTCCCAATCCCCCCACCTTATACACCCAGGCTACAGTGCCCCAATCCCCCCACCTTATACACCCAGGCAACAGTGTCCCAATCCCCCCCACCTTATACACCCAGGCTACAGTGTCCCAATCCCCCACCTTATACACCCAGGCTACAGTGCCCCAATCCCCCCACCTTATACACCCAGGCTACAGTGTCCCAATCCCCCCACCTTATACACCCAGGCTACAGTGCCCCAATCCCCCCACCTTATACACCCAGGCAACAGTGTCCCAATCCCCCCACCTTATACACCCAGGCTACAGTGTCCCAATCCCCCACCTTATACACCCAGGCTACAGTGCCGCACTTCCCCCACCTTATACACCCAGGCTACAGTCCCCAATCCCCCCACCTTATACACCCAGGCTACAGTGCCCCAATCCCCCCACCTTATACACCCAGGCTACAGTGTCCCAATCCCCCCACCTTATACACGCAGGCTACAGTGTCCCAATCCCTCCACCTTACTCACACACACAGGCTACAGTGTCCCAATCCCTCCACCTTACTCACACACAGGATACAGTGTCCCAATCCCTCCACCTTATACACCCAGGCTATAGCTCCCCAATCCCCACACACCCAGACTACAGTGCCGCAATTCCCCCACCTTATACACCCAGACTACAGTGCCGCAATTCCCCCACCTTATACACCCAGGCTACAGTGTCCCAATCCCCACCTTATACACCCAGGCTAAGGTGTCCCAATCCCCCCACCTTATACACCCAGGCTACAGTGCCCCAATCCCCCCCATCTCATACACCCAGGCTACAGTGTCCCAATCCCCCCACCTCATACACCCAGGCTACAGCGCCCCAATCCCCCCACCTCATACACCCAGGCTACAGTGCCCCAATCCCCCCACCTTATACACCCAGGCTACAGTGCCCCAATCCCCCCACATTATACACCCAGGCTACAGTGCCCCAATCCCCCCACCTTATACACCCAGGCTACAGTGTCCCAATCCCCCCACCTTACACACCCAGGCTACAGCGTCCCAATCCCCCCCACCTTACGCACCCAGGCTACAGTGCCCCAATCCCCCCCACCTCATACACCCAGGCTACAGTGCCCCAATCCCCCCACCTTATACACCCAGGCTACAGTGTCCCAATCCCCCCACCTTATACACCCAGGCTACAGTGTCCCAATCCCCCCACCTTACAAACCCAGGCTACAGCGTCCCAATCCCCCCCCTTATACACCCAGGCTACAGTGTCCCAATCCCCCCCACCTCATACACCCAGGCTACAGCGTCCCAATCCCCCCACCTTATACACCCAGGCTACAGCGTCCCAATCCCCCCCACCTTACGCACCCAGGCTACAGTGCCCCAATCCCCCCCACCTCATACACCCAGGCTACAGTGTCCCAATCCCCCCACCTTATACACCCAGGCTACAGTGTCCCAATCCCCCCACCTTACACACCCAGGCTACAGCG